>NW_015090825.1:3176169-3180432 GCF_001431845.1 Calidris pugnax
TTCATCTGAACTTTTTCTGTAGAAATAAGGCTCTTTAATCCTCAGGACTGAAGCAAAGTTGTTTTCAGGAAAAATACTTTAAAAAAAAAAAAAAGACCCTTTTTTATTGGATCTCTGATTCTCAGAGAAGCAAAGACATCGAGTAAAATTAGATTACAAGACCTTGATAAAGGTTTTTCACCGTGTACTAGGTCTGGCTGGGATGGGGTTGAGTTTCCTCACAGCAACCTGGATGGTGCTGTTTTTTAGACTGGTGCAAAAATAGCGTTAGTAACATTCAAATAGTTCAGCTGTTGCTGAACAGCCCTTACAGAGTGTCAAGGCCACTTCTGTTTCTCATTGTGTGCCCCACCAAGGAGGCTGGGTTGGGCAAGAGCCTGGCAGGGGCCACTGGTGACCCAAACTGGCCAAAAGTGTTATTCCATACCATAAAACGGCACGCTCAGTAATAAAACTGGGGTGGGAGTTTATCCAAAAATTGCTCCCGGACTGGCTGAGCATCAGTCTGCTGGTAGTGAGTGATTGCTTTAGCGTCACTTGTGGGTTGGGGTGGGTTTTTTTTGTCCTTGTTGGGTGGGTTTCTTCTTATTCATTTATTAAACGATCTTTATCTCGACCCACGAATTTTCTCGCTTTGACCTTCTGATTCTCTCGCCCTTCCCACTGGGAGGGGGAGTGAGCAAGAAGCTGTGTGGTGCTTAGCTGCCCACCAGGGTGAACCCACCACACGCTAACTACCAAATTCGGGCTGTAATTCAATCATCATGTTATGCTGCAATTTGTGTTTATTTTAATCACTGACATGCATTTTACTATTTCTGGGTTTCCTTAGGACTACATTTTATTACAGACTTTACAGAATCACAGAATGATTGTTTTCCTTTAAGAATAGGCAGAGGACACGTCTAGGGATCAGGGGACATTTTCACATGTGCTGTTAAGTTAACCACTTTGCAGTGACGAGCCAGCTAAACTTCTTTGGGTCTTACATCTCTCTAGTGCATTCTCGCAGTGCTGTGTTTCTCTCGCTGAATAATTTCTGGATTATGGAAGTATGCAATTGCTTATGAAACATAAACAACTAGTTTTAATTCTTATAACATCCACTAAATGTGTATACAAGCCCAGGATAACTTTGCAGGGCTGCTGTTCACTTGTGGTAGCTTGACAGGGGTGTAATTCACCTAAGCTAATTTTTAGTAATAACATACTAAAAAATGACGCTTTTGTTATCCTGTTATTTGCAAAGCTAATTCTAGCAGTTAGTATCTTCCATTAAAATGTGCCAAACGTGAACCCACCATCTATGCTGGAGGCTTCAAAAATTACTAGCTTGGAAGTATTTGTAATACTATAACTTTTAAAAGGAAAAATAAGTTAATATATCTTTAGCCGTAAAAGGTATTATACCTGCATTTTGAAAAAAAATGATGATACTGTTGATAATGCATGATAAACAAAATTTGTGTTGCACTCTGAGGCTTTGCACGTATCAAAGAAGAAAGTTTTGTTTCTTAGGAGCAACTGATATAATCAAAGTGCAGATGTTCCAACTAAGAAGTAGTAAGTCAAGATGACTGAAAAGTGAGAACTGTCCATCTGATCGGTTCAGATCAGTTATGTTTTCTCTACAGGCGATGCTGAAGTAGTATATACATTAAGTCATCTAATTCTGAGAAGAAATCTGTAAGTTCAGTGAAAGTTATCCTTCACCTGGATAAGGAGAACACTGGACAAGGTGGGGAGAAAAAATCCAAACACAAATGTTCAGGACGTAAACAACCCCTAAAAGAGAAGAATGGAAAGACATATTTTTTTACTAGGGAGTTCATTGCACAGCTTTTTGGGTACAGCACATATGCATTTTCCTTTGAAGGATCTGAAGCTGGCCATTTATCAGAGAAAGGTTAGATGGGTTCTCTTCTTCTGGATACAGTAAATAAAAATACCACGGATAAACATCACTATTGGAAGTGCAGTACTGCACTATGAAGGCTACCCCATTGCTTGCACTCAGTGGGGCCAATAATAAGACTTGCTTTCTTTTTACTGGCATCAGGCATGGAGTCACCTGTTTTCCTAGTAAGGACGACTAGTGGAACTACATGCATCGTAATGTACATAATGCAGCCTTGCAAGATGGTATCAAACACTTGCAAAGCACTTAGGGACCTTGCCTTGCCACGTGCACGTAATGCCATTTGGTTTGTCCCGGATCATCCATGTGTGCACTGGACCTACAAGAGATGTGCATCTCCACTGAAAGCTGAAGCCTAGCTGCCATGTGCACCTAATGCCATTTGGTTTGCCCCAGATCATCCATGTGCATCTCCACTGAAAGCTGAAGCCTAGACAGAACAGCCTAGGGAAATCTTAGCTGGCGCTGGAGACCTGTATTTAATTGACTGAATTAAGCTCCTGTTCTTGTTAGAAATCAAATACTTAGTTAAAAGTTATTGTTGATTTCGCTCATGCTACATGTCTATTCCATTATTTTCTAAATTTAACTTTTCCAAAGTTTTTTGCGTTTTTTCAAAACTTAATCAACCCTGGAACACTTTCATTATTGCTGTGTTAATTAAGGTGGGGATGCAGGGAAGTAAGTACTTGTTCAATCAAATATATGTTCATGTAATTACGTGCCTTGTGGATTTTGTGACAGAATTTGAGAGTGCTGATTTGTTGCAAGAGTTACAGAGGGTTTTGAAAACCTAGGTCTAAAGAAAGATGGTTTCTTTACTGCTTATAGCATCCTCAGATTTGGAACACACATTTTTCCCAGGTAGGGCAAAATACGTAATTGGTTTTCTCAATATCTGTGTTCCTTTAGAAATAGCATTCTTCTAGCATTTTCAGTTCCTGACTGAATTAATCTACAAAAGGATTTTCTCTTTTGTTAAGGTAATGATGACAGGTGTGTGTGTGTGCACATGCCAGTGTGTGTGTATACATATATGAATGTAAAATGTTTAGAGTGGTTTTCCTTTGCTCAGAGGGCAGTACAAGTTGTCTTGCTTTCTCTTCAGTTTAGTATTCTGGTTTTTTGTTTTGGGCTCCCTCTGTACACACAAATAAAGAAGTAATCTCCACTGTCACAATCCTTAAAATGTGACTAGGCCTACATAAAGAGAGTGAGAGACTCTTGAAATTAACATATTCTTTAAAATTGAGAAACAAAAGTATAAGGAATGGACTTTTTAGGCAACGTAGAAGGAAATGAGGATTAGGTGGATAAGGTACACAGATGCAATTACAGATCAACAGGGACTATGTGCAGAGAGACAATACAGTTAAGCTAAATACAGTCAATACAAAACTCATACACCATGTTACAAGGGTTAATTCTGTCAGTCTAGAGTGAATATCCTTTATTAATTGGTGTAACCTTATGAAGTGCAGCTATGCACAGCATCTCTGTGCCTCTGCCCTCTAAACAGAGTAAAAACATTTCACTGCTAAGAGTAGTCAGACTCTTGACTTCTACATTTCACTTTCCTTAGACTGTGAGGCCTTTGAGGAGTCTGCGTGGTACATGTAATCTTAAATCATAGAATCATAGAATTGTCCAGGCCAGAAGGGACCTCCAAAGGTCACCTAGTCTGACCCCCCCCCCGCAGTCAGCCGGGACACCCCCAACTAGACCAGGTTGCCCAGGGCCTCGTCGAGCCTCTCCTTGAATATCTCCAGGGATGGGGCCTCAACCACCTCCCTGGGCAACCTGTTCCAGTGCTCCAACACCCTCACAGTAAAGAACTTGTTCCTAATCTCCAATCTAAATCTTCTCCCCAAATGATGCCATAGGGCTTACAATAACACAAACTATAAATCAGTTAAAATGTCGGCGGTATGTGGAACCAAATATTGTCTCTTAGAAGAATTTTCAGATCAACCAGGAAGTTGTGTGTGGTTGCTTATGGCCATACGGGAAGGGATCTATATCCTGTCCCTCCGCAGAGTTGATTAGCTCAGGAAAACAAAGACGATTGCTCGACTTCCAGTTCAGAGCTCTTTGCAACCAGTAGGCGCAGAGCATGGGCAGAGAGCTTGCATCTGCCCACAGTGCTACCATGTAGCAGTAACCAATCAGCCCTAAGTCTGCGTTAAAGGATATATATTATGGAAAGGATTTCTCTTTTTTTTTTTTTTTTTTTTTAGGAAAAGTGATGGTGAAATCAGTGTGACATATTCTTATAGAAAAGGGCAACAAAGCTGGTGAGGGGTCTGGAGCACAAGTCTTACGAGGAGAGGCTGAGGGAGCTGGGG
>NW_015090825.1:3180623-3255259 GCF_001431845.1 Calidris pugnax
TGGTTTGGTTGTTGTTGTTTTTTGTTTTGGTGGTGGGTGGTGGTTTTTGTGGGGTTTTTTTTTTTTTTTTTTTTTTTTTTTGGTGGTTGGACTCGATGATCTCTGAGGTCCCTTCCAACCACTATGATTCTGTGATTCTGTGAAAAATGTTCTCAGAGATGTAATAAACAATTTACATGATATTTTAATAAAGGAGAAGTGTAACAACTACCAGGAATAGCTGCATTTCTATTAGCTCAATCAATTTGCAGATTCAAAGTTGTTCAGATCTGTTATACTGTTTTGTGATTACTATTTCTGGCAGAATAATCCTTATCAGAGAATTACCTTTATAGCAGAGAAGATATTTTCTGTCAAGAACAGTGATTGTAAATCAAGTTCCATCAAACTTCTATTGCAGTTTTTACATAGACTTTTTGTTTCCATGAAGTCATCCCAGAAGAATCAAACATGAATATTATTGGGTGTTTATGGATATCCATATATTTAGAACAGCAGTGTGAAAACATTTCCCTAAGTATTTTTGTGCTTCTTGGCATGGAAGGCATTTCTTCTCTTCCCTTAAAAGAAATAATAGTAATCAGAAACTTAATAACAATAAAACTTAAAATACAAGTAGAGGCTAAATATTGTAATCTTTTAGTACTAAATGTTAAGATGTTGAAAGTTCTGAAATATTAATGTTTTTCAGACAACAACCAATGAAAAATTATAGTTCATAACATACAGATAACACAAGTGACTCACAAAGTTAATATTGTTCTTTGTTTTACAGTGTTGTCCGCACATTTTCGGGTCTGCGAGCCATATACGGACTACAAAGGTCGCTACCACTTTGGTTTTCACTGCCCCCGTCTTTCTGACAATAAATCTTACATCTTTTGCTGTCACCATAACAACACAGTATTTAAATACTGCTGCAATGAGACAGAATTTCAGACTGTTATGCAGATGAACTTAACAGGAAACGCAGATGGATATATGCATAAGTAAGTACATGAGTTTTAAAGTACTCTTCACCAAACTGGTTTTGGGTCTAACGTAGACTGAGGTGTGCTTAATGATGGAAGCGATTGGAATAATTGCACCCCCAGAAAAACATTACTAGAAGGGTTTTGCTGCTACAGAACTAAAAGAAATTATGTTTTAGCTTTGCTTGCTTTGCTTTGACACGGGCTATCAACATCCCTAGTAGAGTATGTATGTAAAAGTTGCATATAAATGTAATAAATATAAAGTTACATTTTAAAGTTACAAAAGTCTCTAGCCTGACCCCAGTCTGATCCAAACTATGTTTAAATGTGTATCAGTAAAAATAAACTCCTGAGCTGTCTGTAGGGAAGAGAGGGAGTAAGTTGCCATTTTCCGTATCAACCCAAATGCACTATTTTGAATTTCTGATGTCACTGACCTCAAGGAACAGAATGCATTTTCTTGTGTACCAACATTGTGTGGTATCCTGGCCTGTTACCTGGGATACTTCCAGGTACTGCTGGGCCAATCCTCTAAGATAAATTTCAGTAACGTTTTTTTCTAAAGAACCAATAAGTAGCAAATAGATCTTTGTTACTGATTACTTGTTTACCATGGCAAAATCTTCACTTTTGGTCTGTCTCCTGTTTAATATTTGACATTCTGGCCACACTAATCTGCTGTGATTTCTCTTGTTGAAGAATGCAACTTTCGGCTGACGTAAACCCCCAAGGTCAAATTCTGATCTGTCTGCTTTCCCCTGCCATTTTACTCTGGTACTCAGTCCCTCCAGGGCAAGGAAGAGGCAGATAAATACGACTGGAATTCCAGTCTATTGATTTTTGTTTACAATAGGGATTTTAGTGGGGTTTTTTTTCTGCGGTGCAATAGTCAGTCGGTGTGTTGTCGTTCACTCCTATGGAAGCAGGTGCAAGGCTGAGAGGAGGCTACGGTGCTGGAATACTGATGTCAGCTCTTTTAACTGCCCGCAGCTGTGTCCAGCAGCAGCCAGCTCATGGAGTCAGCAAACTCTCATCTTCCTTAACAACCACTCCTCATACAGCTCTGCCTAGAAAAGTGAACCTTGCATAGGTGTAGAAGTTGCATACTCTAACTTTACAGGTGTTAAAGTCTCAATCACCTACTATAAAGATGTGTGCGTACCGCATAGCGTAAAAGAAAGACAAAAATAGACTCTACCTGTATAAGGTACCTTTAAATCAATATGGATCTTTGCAAGAACGTACCACACAGAACACTGCAGAAACACTTGAAATCTGTCAAACAGACCTACTAAAGGGCATCCATTTTCTCCATCTTTTGTGCAGTGTTGACCATCTAGAGACTGGTAGCACCCTCACCTGGGGCTGCCCAACTCTGCTAATATGTATGCCTCCAGGCAACCTGGTGGAATTCATACCACGGAATGCCCCCGTGCAGTGCATACTTTATATTCATGGTAAAAGTAGGATATGCTCCCCCTTTGATTACTGGGATGACTGTGCTAATCGGATGCCTGCCTAACGAGAGGTCCTCACAGAACTCTCAGTACAGAAGGGCCGTGCATGTAGTTGCAGACAGAGCCAGAAACTGCTTCACACTCAGCATGATAAAAAGAGAGTATCAAGCATGGAGTAGTGTGTCTGTTGCCCCCACGCATTCCCAGGTTTTTGTCTTGCATACAGCAAATTTGAAAACCCTGCAAAACGCTGATGAGCACCCAGGTCTGCCTAACAGACAGCTTCATCACAGAGTTTGGGATGTTACTGGCCAGCTGAAGCTCAACCAAGTCCAAAGCCAATGCTTCAGGCTTTTTCCAATATCTCAGCAGCTACTCCATGTAGTTGTGGCCAGAGCTTACTAAGATAAGGCCCTTCTGTTCTTCCTTTCACCAACCACCTGAAATGGAAAGGCCAATCAGCCACTTTCCAAAGCAGACATGCACAAAAGAACAGGTACGGTCTGATTGCAAAATATACCCTGGGATGTAGAACATTTCTCTGCCTCCTACATTCTCTGTTTGCCTGCCCGCTCACGTCTGTACATGTACATGCACACATATCTACAGAAATAAATAGAGGGCTGTTCAGATTATAGGGCTGTTGTGTGTGAGCAGATTCCTCAATGGGAAAACGTTAATTTGGTATTCTATGAACCACAGTATTTATTTTAATGAAAATATTTATAGCATAATGTATTATATTAATTTTCATTTAGCAGTCTTTGTTTTTTTTTAAGTGAGTCACCTCATTCAGTTGTGATGGAGAAAATGCTACCTCTATAGTCTTTTTGGTAAGATTCATGGTGGAGAACTACCTGCAGACTATATGTCTTCAGTCTAGAATTTAGCTACATTCTGATCTTTTGCAAAGATATGTGAAATCATGCTAAATATGATAAAAAGCTTCTGGAGAGAGATGTAGCTTAGAGCAGTGTGAGAGTGGAACCAGTATTGCCTTTTTGTACCTTCCTGAAACATCACTTCTGATAAATCAGTCAGGGCCAGAAAAATGAAGAGACACTTACTTTCTATGTAAAACTCTGCCAGTGTAGTGAGACAGATGGAGGGAGATTTCCTCACCTAGAGCTCACTGAGATAGGCAGAAAACTTCCTGATAATTTTAATATGCTGTGGAAGGGCAAAAAGAAGTGAAGCCTAGATGCCTACATTAAACACATTGTAAAAAGCATCTTTCTTAATACACTCTGACTTTATTTAACATATACAATAATTTAACTTTATTTGGATTAGAATACATCTAGGGTTCACTTTACAGTAACAAAGGCAACTCTTTGTTTAGATCTTATTTCACACACCACTGAAAAAAATTCTGATGAAACCTATTGTACTGTGGCTGGGGAGAATTATTTAGGACATGGGAATGGCAATGAACTGGAAAAAGAGAAGGATTATAGTTTTCAGGGAAGAGTGATTCAATATTATTATTTGGTTTATTTCAATATTATTATTTGGTTTATTTTTCCCCTTGGCTATTCTTGCGATCATCAAAACAAATTTCTTGGTTTATAATACAGTTGAGGGAAAAAATTAATGAAGTGACTTGTAACTCCTTTGTCATGGCACAGCTGAAAAACTACATTTGTCTTATACAGGCACACAATATAACTGTAGCCAGGTTTATTTACATTTTTCCTATTACTGTAACAAAAGATTTCTAGGTTTTTATAAGTGCAGATTACTGGGCTGTTATATCTTTGTGATCATGCGGATTAATCAGACTATAATATTTTTGAATGTGAACAATTCATTTAGTATTAAATATAGAAATACCAATGATGTGTCACAGACAAGAAAAGTTATGCCATCCAAAGTATTTTTCCGTATAACATTGTATAATAAGTTACTTAAGTATTCTTAAAAATAGGGTTCACATGAATCTAGCATTCATACTCTCTGATTTTCTATTGTTCATGTTTTGATGTATTATCAGCAGTACTACTATCCTAGGGGTCTTTAATCTGATACTGGAATAGTGTAATGGCAGTTTGTAATGCATCCATGTTTTTCCTTATCTGTTATTCCAGTTTTTCAAGGTTGAATGGCTTTTGCACACCACACGACAGCATTGCACTGAAAGCAATGTGAGGATAGAATAGCACTATCTTTCTCCATGTACAGCATGTCCCCTGCAGAGTTGGCATTTGCTTAAGTATCTCCCAGAAAGTAATCTTTACAAGAAAGAAGAAAAAAAAAAAAAAATAAATTCTTCTACCAACTGTAGCAAAAAGGTATAATTTAGCTGGGAAGAGCTCTTAGGTAGTACAGGAACTGATTCTGCAGGAAAACACAGGATTGAGGAAAGGCCTTGAGATAACAGTAAAAACAAAATGGGGAGGAAAAAAAATCACATTTAAAGTGTATGTGCAAAAATGGCACAGATTTCCTCAGTGTTCGAAGTAT
Source organism: Calidris pugnax (assembly GCF_001431845.1). Classification (NCBI taxonomy): domain Eukaryota; kingdom Metazoa; phylum Chordata; class Aves; order Charadriiformes; family Scolopacidae; genus Calidris; species Calidris pugnax. Next base: position 3,185,518 of record NW_015090825.1, read on the forward strand.
CAGGGCATTTGCTACGGTGTAAGCTTGCATTTCCTTGGGGCAACACCTTACTACTGTAACAGCTCAGTTTAAGGAGAATAGGGAAAGAAACAGTTTCCATGGCCATCTGCCTACATTGAAACTCTGCAACGTAGAATTCTGGTCACAATTGTTTTGATTTGTTGGGTTTTTAATCCTGAATTCCCAAAATGAATTATTTTCTCTTCATGTGCTGCACATAAAAAACAACAAACTCTTCTAAAAAAAAAATATAGCCTGGTCCTGACCTGCTTGTGATCTGTCTCAAAAAGTTAAGGAATTAGATGTAAGCAATCACATGGGTAAGAATAATAATAAAAGAACCTGTCCTTTCATTTATGTGTAGGGATGATAGAGGAAATCCTAAACAGGATTCTGTAGATGGAGTAGAAGGAGATGGATAGTAAAGTAGTAGTTCTCAGCCCAATTCAAGGCTCCCTGAAGTCAGAGCAAACCTGCCATTTACATAAGTGGTCTCTGTATCAAGGCTATACCATATATACATCGTATTTCTTTAAAAGACAAAGTATCTTAAAATAATGAGCTCCTAAGCTTTTTTTTATAGGTCCATGAGTTACCCCATTTCACAGAGGAGCTAAAAGGAAAATGTCTTGTAGCTTTTACTCCGGATTTAGCTCCTGTATTTGTGTGGCAGCAGCAGCAGAGGACTAGCAACATAGCTTTAGAAGTTATTTTAGTGTTATATTGCTAAACCTTGCGTTGAACCTAAACAGAAACCTCCAAAATGACTGACTGGGATGAGCGGCAGCACTAGCAGGGCAGGGCAAGCTTTCCAGCTGGGGAAGGGAAAACAACTTGCTATACTGGATTGTCCCTGTGAAAGAACTAACTCCTAAAATTTGAATCTCAGTAAATGTGGAATCTGTTCACACTTCATTAAATGAAACTTCCACACAAAAGTACAGGAAAATCAGATTGCAAGATGAAATTTTTACAATCAAATCATTCAGTTCAATGAAATGAGAGCAAGTCCTAAGAGTTGTTTGATTCCCAGTTCTTTTCTGTGTCTCTGATCTTACTGTTATACAGTGTAAGAAAGATTGTTTATTTTCTCATTATGGCATCTTCTTAATTTGTAGAGACATTTTAATTTTTACTATAATTAGTAGCCATCAGCAAAATTAACATCTTCTACCATCTTAATAGTTTGAGAAACAGAAAACATCAAAGTATGGAATTTCCCTATGCGTACAAAACATACTACTTATTACTTTGGCTTGGGATTTTTCAGAAGGACCTTTTGATAATGCTGTTGTCCCACTGTCTGTTAATTAAAATAAAGCAGTCTTTCATTTTTGTACTTGTGAGAAACAGATGTTATTTAGAAGGAGCAGATGGATAACTCACATATGGCATGATTAATAAATTGTTGCTTTAAACTGGAGCACTCAAAATAGCTCTAATTTTTGCTAACCAAAATTTTGATGAGTAAAACTAAATACCTAAAATACAAACAAATTCTTTTGAGTTAACCCTAAGAAATGTTCCTGCCTCTCACACTGTTGCCAAAACAAAAATAACATGTTTTCTAATATTTTTATTCTTACTATGGATCAAATGCAGCTCACCTATTCATAAAATGGATACTATTTGCATTAGTGATGAAGAAGAATTGGATTTTTTATAGTGGATTTCTTCCTGACTTCTCCAGCTTTCACTTCTCTTTGATTTATACTAGCAGAAGATAGAAGAGTTTACCCCAATAGGTATAAATCCACTGAAAGTCAAGAATAGCACTGCTGGGAAGCCTGGATTAACCAGATCCTGTTATACTTTCAAGTGCCTGGATTGTAAAGATTTTAATGCATTATAATATATAATACCCACTGTTGTGTGACGTTAGACATGCATGTCTAAGTCTTTAGTAGAGGCAGAGACTCTGGAGTTAAGGGTTTTCAGAAGCACTGTGTTTTGTCTACTCCCAATTTGCCTGGAAATTTCCTGAAAAATTTTTTAAAATCCAAGGCTTACATCATTCTAAACTTATACAGGAATGAGACTCGTTAATAGCTCTGACCTTCCTCCTGTTACTTATGGTTATTTGCTATGGAACCTCATTTAATCTAAGTGTGTTATATCTGTGTAGTGGAAAAATCATTCCCCGGAGAGGAGAATCAGTCTCCTTGAGTGCTGGCTGGCAGCAACACAGAAATTAAAATTCTGATTTCTTGTTTCAAATCCTGATTTTTCTAAAGTATAAAAGGAAAGAGTCATACAAAAGTTCAAATGGAAGTGAAAGTTCAAAGCAGAGAGTTGAAACATTTTAGATCCAAGAAGGTTTGGGACATGCTTTTAAACTGTCAAAATACCTTTTATGGCTTATGTCATTAGTACGTCTTCTCAGCCTTTTTTCTTCTCATAGCACTTCCATTTTGATCAATGTTGGGATAAAGCATATTCCCCCAAAGTTTCTGTGAATATCTGTGAAACAGAGCATGGTTTGAGTGTGTGTTCAATTTTATGCACGTAAGTTCAGGTTCATGTAGATGGGACTTGCTTCTTACTTCAGTGGCGTTTTTCTCCACGACTGTCTTCCTAATGTCATTTTTTTTACTAGTATCCCTTCTGCCTGCTCTTATTTTTGAAGTCTCTGGTACTCATACTGTCACATTAGCTCTTAGGTCTAGATCAGCTGCCTTCGCTGTATTCCTACCAATTTCATTCTTGCCCCGTTCTTTCCTTCTCTGTTCTGACCTCATCCTCCCCACTCACACAGATTGCAATCCAAACTGTATTTGCACCTGACAGTGATTTTTACTTTTAATAATACTGCATCTTCAGCAGAGCTTTAGCACTTCTTCCCCTTCTTGATTTCCAAATTCTTGACCCGTTATACCTTTTCCTCCTTTTTCCCCTCCCCTTTCTTTTAATATCTTTAGTCACCTGTCAGAGCTTTACAGCTCCGTGCACCATGTCAGCAGATGATAATTTTCGTGGCCTTTACCTATATATACACATTATAACTACACTAACATATACGTATAAATGTAGTACATATTTTCCTTCCTGTGGAGTGTATTGTATAATATGATCTTGTCCATGTTCTTCCTTCCTAAATTTATTCCCAGAAAACTAAGGGATCTTTAGCAGTTGCTTTTGAAAGCCTATACTTATACTAGTATCTTCTGTATCTGGTAATAATTAATTCAGAGCAAATCTAAGCACATTAAACACCTTTTAAGGTAAGTAGTTTATAATGCATGTCAACAGTGAATGTTTTCAATACTATAGATACCCCTCGGTCTCAATTATTATAGCATATTTCCGTATGGTTAACCCTCTCTCATAAATGCCCTGTCACTTTCAGTGACTCTCTGGGGGTGAAAATCTGCAGAATAAGACATAATACCCATCAACCCTGTACATATTACTGGTCTCACTTAAAGCATTGAAGCTAATTGTACACCCAATTAATGTGCTGATAAAAATACACAGGTAAGAGGGAGAAATAAAAATGTTCGTAAGATGGGTGGCCTTAATTTTTAAACACCTCTCATGACATGCGTATAGCAGTATTTAGATTGAAAGAAATAAATATTTTTTAATGACACATGCTTTAGAACAAAATTTTTGTTTCATCCATCTATATATTATATTTATATATTTAAAGAAACAAACAACCTGTGACTTGTTATTGATATATGAGAGAACTTTTTTGTTTTCTTTTTTTTTTTTTCTTTCACAGCAACTACAGTGCACTGTTAGGAGTGTGGATCTATGGCTTTTTTGTGGTGATCTTGCTGGTACTGGACCTTTTATATTACTCTTCAATGAACTATGATATTTGCAAATTTTACCTGGCACGGTGGGGAATCCAGGGGAAGTGGATGACACCGGGACAGAGCCGATGGATGAACCCTGCTCAGGACCCAAGCCAAGTACAGACGCAGCCTCAGCCAGAGACGCAGCCTCAAACTCAGCCACAGCCTCAAACATCACAGACAGTACATACTTTAAAAGGAGATGCTTTAAGCCCGCCCCTGATGTCTTTTCAGAGTACATCTGCCTGGTAAGTAAGTTAAGCCATATTGTGATATATTTTTTGACTCTGTTGTTCTCACCTGTATTTGAAAGTGCCTGCAAATTCAGGCTGAATAGCACGATTTCTAGAACATAATTCTTTATATTATTAACTGTCTTACTCTGGAATCTCTTAAGTAATTTTTTAATACTGTTCTCAGAAAAATAGATGCTGCCATTTTTCAGTGCTAAATAGTTGTACTACTCTGTGGTATAAATAAACTTCAAATCTTTGTTCCACATCAACCATTACAAAATTAAGTTTAGTCTCATGCCAAAGACTAATTGCTATGTATATCTATGTATCTGTTGGTCTGGTTTTAAAAGATCATATAAATAGCAGCACTGAAACAGCCTCAATGCGAGATGTCACAAATCCACACTATTTGAGGCATGAGACACAGAAACAACATAAAAAACAGGTTAGGTTTTTTATATGCGGAGCCAAAAAAACATAGCTTGATCTCATTTGACAGTGTGACACAAGTAGGCTACTGTAAATTTAAATGCTACAAAAACAAAACACCACACTCCCCCCACCCCACCCCCCAAAAGAAAAGAAAAATCCAAACCAAAACCAGACCAAATGGGAAACAGATACTTCAGGAAGAGGCAGAACATGCAATATAAATAGAAGAAACTAAACACTGACAGGCATGGGACAAAATGACATTGAATTATTTTGGACTGTTTTTACCAAAGAAAACAGAAACAAAGGAAGAGAACTGAAAAAATTGATGCTCTAAACAAGGTGTCAAGAAAGGAGGGGACTTTTTTTCTGGGCAAGGGAGCATGAAGACTTGGACGGGTACAGAGTCACCAGTGTATTTTAGAAATGTTCCAGAGGGCTGAGTGCTGAGTTCTGGCAAAATAAAGTGATCTAAGAATGAGTAGGGTGAAAAAGATAACAACAGTTCCTGACCCTGTAGAGCATGTAAAGCCAGAACGTTGATCTTGGTCTGAAATCTTTGAGTAGCACTGTGTTGCAGATGAAATGATGATAGCAGTAGTCCTTTTATTTCATAAGTTGTCCTTTAAGTGTAAATCTAGAGCAAATAGGGTTGAAATCTAGAGCAAATAGGTTCTTGTAATAGAAAAGATGTGACTGTTGGAGCCAAGGACAAGGCTCAGTGAAAGAGGAGGTCGTTTGGCACGGTAGCTGGTACTGGTTGTATCCAGTGCAGGTCAGACTTAAGGGGCATTCTAGCAGGCCTTGTACAATTAGAAGAGCAAGAACTACTTAAGATGGAGACTTGCTTGTGCTTAGTTGTAAGCACTCTTCACTTCTTCACTTCCTCTCACTTTTCCTTCTTCTAATTCCTTCAGCTTTTTTGCACGCTGAGTTCCAAGTCTTCAGTCAGAATTGCTATACAGGTTAAGACCAATGTTTGTAGCATTATAATTGTATTGTAGCTTCATATATATGTGCGTACATGTATGTGTATATATAAAAATGTAATGACTACATGAATATATATCTATATAACATAAAAATATTAGCCTGGTTATACCACTTGATAATTCTGCCACACCATTACAAATTTAAGGAAACTATTCAATATATCTTGAAGGATTCTTGGTCACTTTCCGTTACTGACTTTCGTTGTTCTGTTTCTTTGCTTTTTTTGAAGCATTAAGAGGGAAATGTATGTTAGGATCAGGTGAGCATATCCCATATGCTCCTTTTCCTGTGTTCGCAGGAGATGAGCATTGATAAGTCACTCCAGTAACCCTCAACCCTTCCCCAGATAACTGTTTGTCTGTGCTTCTCTTAGTTCTCATAAAATCATTTCTTTTTTCCCTAATCCTGTCATTGCTCAGTGCAAAAATAACTAGATGTTTCCGTAGCAAAACCATAGTTGTCCCTTGTATTTTAGCATGTAAAATGCTACAAGAGATGCCATATTTACAAACTTATAACCTGCAACTTTTGAAATTCGCAACCCCTAAACTAAGTGCATGGATGACTTGGTCTGAATTGGCTACATAAAATTACCAAGAAAAAGGTAGTAGGCTCTGCTGGTCACGGGTGAGGTGTTTAACATATGAAAGAGGTTTTTGAGTATCCAGCTCTCTCAGAAAATGAGAAACTTGGGTACCACAACAATTGTTAAGACAGGAAAAGGAGATCTCCTAGCTGTTTATTTCTCCATTAGATAATCTGCAGGTTATATACCTGAAAATATGGTAATTTTGCCACATAGAAATTAATCTTAGTTTCAGAGTCTGGCTCTGCTGCAGTTTATATTTGATGGATGACCTCAGTACCATCTTCTCAAAATGCAATTGAACTATCAGTGAAGAAGTGCAATGAAGCTACTGGATTTGTCATTTCCATCACTGGTTTTAAAATTGCCTAATCTATGATGACACCCTTTAGATGTTTTGGTAACGGCATTTTTCTAGTCTATAAAACCAACTTTTTAGTTTGTATTGGCTTTTTCAATGTGTCCTAAACTTATCCCAGCTTTTCCCTCCATAGAGAAAATAAGCATTTTTCTTTAGCACCTCACAAACACACTTGTTGGTGGTATCATAACATAAGAACAGTTCCTCTTTACAGACAAGCTTTTTGAAAATACAAAATAGATTTTTTAATCCTGTGAAATACGCATATATTCCAGGCATAAAAAATTAAATGCTGTTAAAAATGTTTCCCAAAAGAGTTTGCAGGTTTTCATGATGACAGGTGTTGAAGTTGTTAGCTTCCTGTACTACATTTATCCTAATACAGTTAAAAACCATGCCCATTCTAGAAGACACTACATGATGATAATTATTAAGTGATTCTTGCACATCAAGAATCTCAGCAGCACTGAAGACTTTAGTTATCCTTATTGCAGAAAACTGACAGCAGGATCAACCAATAGTTTGTTAAGCAATTTGGGATCTTCCTGGATAAAAAAAAAAAAGATATGCAAGTGCTTTTTATTTTATCATTTCTGTTCTTGTTCTAGTTTAAATGCTGTGAATTGGCAATGAAACTGATGACTGAAATGGATATGTCAGAGAGAAAAATCAAGCAAGTCATAGCATATAGTGGGTAGAACCATCCCCAAAATGTTTAAACATTTTGTCAGAGCAGTTCACTTTATTATTTGCTTGAGACAAAGAGGACCATGTATAGCCATAATATTATTATAACTAAAGAAGTCTGGAATCCATTATACATGCTGCTGGCTGCTCTGCAGAGGGCTTGCAGTGTTGTGCAAGGACAGGCAGGAAAATCATTAATCTCTGAAACATCGAGCCCAATTTAGGCTAATGTTGCTTCATGATGTAGTGTATGGATTTTGCGGCCCAACTAATGTTGATTTCTTCTTTAGTATGGAAACCATCTGAGGGCTGTCCAAAGGCCTGTGTGGTCTGAAGGTCCTGGTGGATGTACCTCCCGCAACCCAAACACCGTCACAGACCGCAAGTGAATGAACTTGAAACAGTTGTGGCTTGCCTCAGGGTGGTTCCTCCAGGTCATGGCCGAGGTGCATGAGCTGGACCCTTCCGTGCTCACTGACCCATGTAAAAATCTGCAGTCTGGTTAGCCTGAGCAAGTTTTTAATGGCTGGAAAACAAACAGCAACAAGGAGCAGGCAAATCTTAACTACTGCTCAACAAAGTACAAGCCTGGGAGGTGATAAAATGAAATATTGTAAGTTGAGGAATCAAAATCCTGACTACCGAAAAAAGCTTGTTCTCACAATTACGGGAATATTGTTAATTAATAATGCCTAAAAAAGGTCAGACTAGTAAGGACGATCACATAAAAGGAAGTCTGGGCCAGGGCAGCCTGGCAGAGTTTCTCCAGATTCTTTGTAGCTGTATTCTAGATGTGAGAGGGCAATACATGAACATGATCTCTCTGCCTTGCTGTGGTGATGTTATACTCCTCCCCACCTCCATCGAGGATGCAAATCACAGGGACAGCTATCTTCAAGTCTAACTTTTGCTTCTCTGTTCCCCGCCTCTCTGCACAGCGGCACACAAAGGCGGTGTCTGCTCTGTGTGTGATCATATATGTTATGCTACATGACTCACGCTTTCGGAAACCTGCTGGTTGTCCAGAATTGGGAAAAGCATCAGCCCAGCAGGGTAAGCCTGTGCTTATTTCCTTTATGCAGTTGGAATGGATTAGACGAAGGCAAGTCTATTTTACTTCCCCTTATTAGATGTTGCAGTCTGCTTTTGCTGTGAATTCCTCTGGGTCACATTGTCTTTCAGACAACAAATAGAATAGTTTTTAGCCTGCTGCTATTCACCTGCTACTTGACACCTCTTCAAATGACTACCAAAGCACTTATAAACAAAGAGAGAAAAAAGCCTATAAAAATATTGGTTTAGAAGTTTAGAAGCCAGCAGGTAACTGAGCACGTCCACAGCAACTGTGCAAAAAAACACAGGCAATAAATACTTCGCTGGTGGCTAAAAAGGCTACGTGAAATATCAAATTGATACCAAGTTTTAAACAGGATAGAGACCATCACTGGAGCAAAATATCCACATTCAGTAGGTCCTCTGCTTCAGTAATTTCTAAGAGCTGCACATGCAGTCTTGCCTTTGTCACCTAGACTGGGACATTGGCACTGAAGCGGGTCAGCTGTGCAGCGTGAACGTGGCCAGACATTTACAGTAACAAAGTGAACAAAATCTGCCTGCTTCCATTCTAAGTGTCTTGAAAATAAGAAAGATTCTAAATTTATATATGCAAAGTGCTACATTAAACAGAAATAACGATAATACTATTTTAAAGAGGCAAAATTTTGCATCACAGGGCAAAGCATGGTTTTCATTTCCAGCCCCTACTTAGATTTTTAAATTATACTCAACTAACTATGGAAAACCAGAGCACCAATAGTTTTTTAAAAAAGATGGAAAGCAATTAAATTGAATACTTGTATGTTGCTTTAATAAAAGAGCTCTCTGGGAATTAACATCATCTGGAGAATCTGTCTTGTAACAGACAGTAGGTGTGTTGGGCAACATTATGTGTGCACCTCCATTCCTTTCAAAATATATTGAGTTAGAATAACAGATATTGTTGAATATGTTTTCCTCTAAACATTCTGATCTATTTGCTAGGAACTGAATAACTGTAAAAATAGAAATTGCTTTTAAAAAAAACCACAGCTAAGGAAATCACTTTCTGGTCTTACAAGAGCCAGATGCTGCAACTCGTTTGGCATTGCGTACTCCTTCTCCTGCCTGGCCTCCTATAATCATACAAATAAATGGGAAGATTTAGGTTTGATTTTTAAATAATATAAGTAATATTATAATAATAATATATATAATAATATAAATAATTCAAGATACATAAGTTACTGAGTACTTCCTTGCTTTCTTCCTTCCTTGTATTTATAAAGTCACTATTAGCATGTGAAGCTAAACCAATATCGAAGGTTTCTGTCCCCCTCAGTCTGAATATAGGCAATCTTCTTGCATATTAATAGACACTCCCTCTTTTGTTGATACATATGTAATACATATTGTTCATTTCATGCCTTATTCTTCTTTTCCTTTTGCCCTGTAAATTATAGACCCCATATTGCAACATTTATTTCTCTACATTCTTGTTAGCTGCAGATTCCTTGGATATAGGCTGATTGATATTCCCTATTTTGGCTGTTTCTCAGCCTTCCCATCAAATTGGGACTGTCACATTCATCAGAAAGGCTTTCTTTTAAATATACTGTACAGTTAAAGTGATTTAACTTAAATGTGGTAACGAATTGTCAGAAAATAGCAATTAGAACAGAAGTGAGTAGTTAAAAGGTTGTCTGAAGACTACTGCTAAATGAACTCTGCACACAGAGAAATGAAAGCCAGTAAAAATACTTGAAACCAGTTCTAAACATCTTCCATATTTAAATTTTCTTATATATTTTGAGTAGAATTTTTTTGAAGTGAGATCATTACCTCATCTATGTTACAACAAATTTGGAATAACACTACTGAAGTAGCAGATAGCAGCGTAAAATTGTGCGAAGTCAGAAGACTCCAGTTAAGCCCACAATTGCACTGCATAATGTCACAAACACTGTAGCATCACACACAGGAATGAGTGTCACATCCCAAGTTTTATCAACCAATTCCATCTTCTTTGTCACAGTAGAAACCACTTAATTTTAAAAGACTCTGTAATTATTTTAGTAGCTAGAAAACTCCTACCCCTTACATCCTCTTAGGTGCCCAGTGCTTGATAGTAATTGTAATAGGACATTTTACACATTTTATGTATGCACTGAAAAATAAAATAGCGAGGTTTCTCTAAAGCTCCTCACTTAGATTCTCAAGTGTCACAGAGAAAGTGCAACAGCTGAGTTTCATACCCACATACACTCAGGCAGTCTGGCCCTTTCTCTCAATAGCACCTCAAAGGGGTCCAGGCTGGCTGATTTCACTCTCACATTTGCAGTTAAAAAGTTGTCAGACGCTCACAATTACTCCTGATTTAGATCTGTTAATACAAATGTCACTGCAAATCAGCCTGGTTGTCTCTGACATGCTTTTAAGAGTAGCTGAATCTAGACTAGCAAAGGCAATGGTATGAAGTAGCTCCCGTACCTTGTATTGAATTATGCAGTCTTGGCTGTATTAAAGCTTTAACTCGCAGGGACCAAAACTCTTATTACGTTGATTAAATTTAACTAATTGTTTTTAATTTTTTAGAGACTAAACAAAGCAGATGAACAAGCAAATGGAGAATATATTGCAAGTAGAAGAAGAAATAAAAGGGGAGGTGTTAAGGAGCTGGAGTTAAAAATGTAACCAGGCAAGCTTTCCTGTGTTTATCCAAAGTTGCAACAGGTTTTCTAAGTAGGAGGTTTAGTGTAGCTCAGAGTTCTGAACTGAAAGAAAGCACTTTTCAAAAAAGGTAAAAAAAAGAAAGAAAATGATGAACAGAATACTGTCCATCTTAAGTAGACTATGCCCCAGAGAACTACTAAACCACCTGCAAAACAACTATTTATGTACAATCAGTGCTTTTAACAGAAGTGACAATGAAGAAGAATAAAAAAAGAGTCTCTGAAGTAAAATCCCATTGCTTTTAGTGTATTGGAAAATCAACTCCCAAAATATATTTTAGATGTCAAGAAACAATTAACTCTCTAACTCATGGAGGTACAAGCAGGTAGTAGAGCTGAAGATCATGTTCAGACTAATTTATTATTCTCAGAGTTATTATTAAACAAAAATCCACGTATAATAAATAATCCTTTTATGGGGTTGCAGAAGAACTTTTGGAGTATGCTAAAATTTCTACATGAAATAATGGCATACTATGGAATACCAGACAATAATGAAATCATCAAAAGCTTATGTGATAATGCTGAATATATGACCATAAATGGTAACAATGTCAGACAATTATTTGCAGTGAGAGCTGAGGTCAAGGATTTACCACATCATTACTTTTATTGTCACTGTTCCCTGATTAGATCGTGACGAAGACAACCACAGCAAGCAATTAGGCATTTCATCAGAAAAGTGATAAAACGTGTTTGTATGACCTTGGTTTTATAATGATGTTTCACTGCACAGTTCAAGAAAAGGCCAGCAATTAGACACAGTCAGTTTGTTGATCATTAGAAATATATCAGATACATGGCTGTTTAAGTCTCAAAAGCGAAACAGATCAAAAAGCGTTGAAATTTGAGAAACATTAGAGTCATTTTACTGTTCATTAAGGCATGAGAGAACACTGATGTCAATCACCAAACAATTTTCAAGAACTTAAAAGGTTTTGGAGAAGTTACATGATCAACGCTGTCATAAATACATATATACAGATATCTACAACGTGCTTGTGAAGTAAATCTATTCACTGCAGAAAAAAACGTGCCTCTGAAAAGACTTTGAAATCCACTATCTACAAAAAGTTTCTTGGAAATAAGAAATGCTAAAGAAATAAAATGAGTTTTAGACATTAAACGGCAGGAATATGACAACGGTCACTGGAACACATGCTGCTGTTAATCCCATGTCAGGTGATAACATGATCCCAAAAGAGAACAAGAGAGATACATTACTTTAAACATCAGATAAATTAGTTTAATCAGCACAACTTTGTAGCCTCCCCAGAGCAGGATCAAAAGAATAAGTGGTGGAAACTGGACACCCATCATAAAAAACGGGAGAGTAAAAACAACTGAAAAAAGCGGTTATGTGTGAAATAAATAAGGAAGCTACCTCACTTTACTTCCCAACAGAGTAATCTGTTTCCTGGTGTTTGTATCTATTGGTAACTTTTATTTAGGCTCCAAAGAGTCTCAGAGGCACAATGATTGTGGAGACATAACCATTTGCACAGGGGTTTGTGCCCTCACCTGGCAGGACAGTGACTGCTGGGCTCAAGTCACAAAGTCCAGCTACAATTTTTCTTTCTGAAGGACTGGTGGTCCAGTCGTTTATGCACAAAATTGCATTGTGCGTATTAACTAGCTAATGGGATTAACTAGCTATCATTGGATTGCGCGTATTAACTAGCTAATCATATCTCTGAGCTGAATTCTGCATTAGAGCAATTCCTCGCAGTCATTAAAGCGCCGCTGCTCTGAGAGCTGACACACGCTACACGGGCTGCCTCCTGTCTGTTGAAAATCATTACTATCGTGTAGCGGCATGTGGAAAAGTAATTGCAGTGAGCTTCATCAGAAAATACAGTAAATTAATTAAACAGTCATTAGCTATATTCTGCCTTGATTAGCGATACAGATTTTAATCAGTCACGCAGACGAGGGAGGCAAGTTACTTTCTATTGCATTCCCAACTTCTCATCTCTGAAAAGTGGTGAGTCATAGGGAGCTGCTGAACCCAGCACCTTTCAGCATTCTTGTGGCAACAGCTCACCTCCAGCACACACTCACCTCCAATGTTCTAAAGAAAATGTGACTGGAAAGCAGGCAGAGTTCACCCTTTTCGATCACCAAAAACCTCCCAAACTTCTCTTACGCTGCTGAAGTTGACAACAGAAATCAACTAGAAAAACAACAGCTTAATTTGCATTTTAAGCTATTTTAAAGAAAATTACATGAGGAGCTGGGAGTTGACTTTGTATTTTTTTTACTAATCACTGAAGTCTCTGAGAGCTCACAACAAAAAATGTCATCCCAATTAAAAAGAGCCCCACTTTTTGCATGAACAACTAAAAGACGACAAAAAGGTGGATGCATTTTTATGGATGTGTTAAAAATACAACCAAATTGTGATGCTATTGAAAAGAAAAATAAACTTGGTTTGGAATTTGCCAACTCTTGCTCAGATTGACTCTTCCTGTCTATTCCCTGGGAATACATAAAGCAAAATACCTGAAGCAGTCCCACAACCATACTTAAGAAAGGCCACAAGATGATGCTGACTGTAAAGGGTAGGTTTTGTAGGAGTAGGTTTTATAGGAGGCAAGTGAGATAACAGACGAAAGAGCTTGTCTAGCACTAGTGGCAAGAGTAATCCACACCTTCCCATTTTAGAATTATAGAATCATAGTATTGTCTAGGTTGGAAGGGACCATTAGGATCATCAAGTCCAACCATCAACCTAATGGTGACAAAACCACCACTAAACCCTGTCCCTAAAATTTTAAGTCCTAATCTGCCAGTGTTTGTTAGACTAATAAATTTCACCTCTGAGGATGACCTCTGCCTCATTTTCTTTTTCCCTTTATTCTATTTAGATTGATGAAAGCATGGTCTAGAATGTTTAAAAAACAAAATGAATAAAAATTAGCTATGGGATTAGCTGGTATTTCCCTATCATTCGTAAAGGCAGTCCTCCTGACCACTGGCTATAGCTGCAGTTAGCGCTGTTCCTACGTACTATAAAAGTAAATGAGTTCTTAATAGGCTGTGGTGTATTTATCCACACAGTGCTTATATGAGCTAATCAAGTTTTGTAACTTCTATTTGACAGATGAAACAGAAAAGCCTATCTAGTTGCCGAGGGCCACACTGAAAGTATTTGAAAATACTTCCATTATTGTAATTTGTGTAAAATTTTGTAAATTTCGCAATACTGTAAGAGGAAGAAATTGCCCTCCGTCCCCAGTCTCAATTTGCAGTTTCCAGAGGATCTTGCCTCCTTCATATCTAGGAGGCAGTAATCCTTAAACTGTGGAGGCATGTAGAAGTCTGTAGGTTTGTCCTCCAGCAGACCCAGTTTCAACCTGCTCTACACACAAACATACATGAACACTGTTGTTCTAGTTGGGTTTTGCACCTTACCTGACATACTATGAGGAGACTGCATGGAAGCTCATGAGTAGATTTGCTCACACAGTGCAGCATGCAATCTAGTGCTTTGGCACTAGTAGACTGTCTAAGAGAAGATGAAGGGGTCATTAAACGTTTCACAAACTTGGCACTGCATCCAGTTTCTACATAGGACCCTCCTGCAGTTCTATCAATCAAAATTTGCAAATGCATTACAAAGATCAAATATACAACAAGCTGTAATCTAGCTCTTAAAGACTGATTATACCATACTCTACTTTGGTGTCTGACATACCTACCTGGGCAAAGTTCCTGCCTCACAAAACTAAGATTGCACATTTTATGTTATGTAGTAGAAACACAGACATAAGGTTCAGGTAACGGCACAAGTCACTCTCTACTGTTCTGTTACAGAATGTCCTGGAACCATTTGAAATATCCAGTAATACAATAGGTAACTACCCACCATCGATTTCCTATAGAGTATGAGGGGTAAGGAAGCTAACGAAATTCTTGAGTATATAAAGAGGAGATGGCAATTGGAGCTGTTACCTCACTGGCAGCGGTGAGTCTGCTAGAGGAAAACGTCACCTTCACTAGGGCCTGTAGCTGAAAAAATTGTAATGGCAGATGGGTAAAAGAGCTGCAGAGCTTGTCTGGCTTTTGGAAAGGCTGTCAAACTGTGAGAAGTTTAAGAAGCTCAAGGCTAAAATAACATCAAAAGGCAATTTGATCCCAGCCTGTAAATTCTTCATGGCAAGGAGATTTGAGACAATAGAGAACTGTAGCAAACTAAGACAGCAAAAGATCCAATACCTGGAAGATCAATTTATACAAATCTTGACTGGCAATTAAGAGCAGGATTAATCTCAGTCAGTTTAGCCATCTAAAAGTCAAGTATCTACTACCTGTTTAGGCATCCTCAGTAACACATTGAAAGAGGCATTTCCAGAAGACTATTCATGCTACCTCTCTTAGGATGGATTGAATCACTTGGAAGCTTCTCTTCATTGATTTTTTTTTAACACTATGCTGGAAGATGAGCTTATACAAGCCACTAACATTTAACCAGCTGAAGTTTGACAGTGGGATTCATCTCACCTAAGTGTACGTTTCCTTTCAGAGTTGGCAATTCACCGAGAAAGTGTATTGAAATGCAGAATAATACCCATTACTTGTGATTCTAAAACTGGCAAGGGGGCCTCATGGAATAAAAACAAGAGTCACTGCATGGGAAGTTAGGTCTGCACAGGAAGCCAAACTGAAATCCCTAAGGAGAATGGTACTTTAAAATCTGATTTATCTGGGGAATGTGTGAGGCTGTGTTCCCAGAAGACTCATACTAACATCAGTTTTCACAGAATCATGGAATCATTTAAGTGGGAAGAGACCTTTAAAATCATCAAGTCCAACCGTTAACATAGCACTGCCAAGTAAACCAGTGAACTATGTTCCTAAGTGCCACATCTACACATCTTTTAAATACCTCCAGGGATGGTGAATCAACCACTTCCCTGGGCAGCCTGTTCCAATATTTAATAACCCTTTCAGTCAAGAAATTTTTCCTAATATCCAATCTAAACCTCCCCTGGCACAACTTGAGGCCATTTCCTCTTGTCCTATCACCCGTTACTTGGAAGAAGAGACTGACGTCCACCTCGCTACAACCTTCTTTCAGGTAGTTGTTCTCCCCTGAACCTCCTTTTAGTCCAGACTAAGCAACCCCAGTTCCCTCAGCCGCTCTTCATAAGACTTGTGCTCTAGACCCATCACCAGCTTTGTTGCTTTTCTCTGGACATGCTCCAACACCTCAATATCTTTCTTGTATTGAGGGCCCCAAAACTGTCCCTAAGGAGAATGGTACTTTAAAATCTGATTTATCTGGGGAATGTGTGAGGCTGTGTTCCCAGAAGACTCATACTAACATCAGTTTTCACAGAATCATGGAATCATTTAAGTGGGAAGAGACCTTTAAAATCATCAAGTCCAACCGTTAACATAGCACTGCCAAGTAAACCAGTGAACTATGTTCCTAAGTGCCACATCTACACATCTTTTAAATACCTCCAGGGATGGTGAATCAACCACTTCCCTGGGCAGCCTGTTCCAATATTTAATAACCCTTTCAGTCAAGAAATTTTTCCTAATATCCAATCTAAACCTCCCCTGGCACAACTTGAGGCCATTTCCTCTTGTCCTATCACCCGTTACTTGGAAGAAGAGACTGACGTCCACCTCGCTAAAACCTTCTTTCAGGTAGTTGTTCTCCCCTGAACCTCCCTTTAGTCCAGACTAAGCAACCCCAGTTCCCTCAGCCGCTCTTCATAAGACTTGTGCTCTAGACCCATCACCAGCTTTGTTGCTTTTCTCTGGACATGCTCCAACACCTCAATATCTTTCTTGTATTGAGGGCCCCAAAACTGAACACAGTACTCAAAGTGGGGCCTCACCAGTGCTGACTACAGGGGGACTATAACTTCCCTAGTCCTGCTGGCCACACTATTTCTGATACAAGCAAGGATGCTGTTGGCCTTCTTGGCCACCTGGGCACACTGCTGGCTCATATTCAGCCTACTGACAACCAACACCCCTGGATCCTTTTCCACTGGGCAGTTTTCCAGCCATGCTTCCCCACACCTGTAGCATTTTATGGGGTTGTTGTCATCCAAGCATCACATTTTCCTCGCATCGCATTCTTGTCAGACTTGCAGAGCAGTCAGAAAACACGAGCCAACAGCTGCACATCAAAAAAAAAAAATCACACAATGCTGTTTCCAATTGTTTCATCCTTTACCATTAGGGAACACAGGGGACAAACATGTGGCCTTCTTCGTCCCCACCTCTTCCAATAAACGCCTGATTATGCAGCTGCTGCATAATAGCTGCTGATGCACAGTGGGGGTGTGCAGTGATTGCATAATCACATCAAAGAATGGAAATCTCTGGGCAAAGTCTCCTCCCGCCACCACCTGCCAAATCCTCCTCTCTCACGTTCTGTGGGCACAGAAAGCCAGGGGTTGTAGGAGAGCTGAAGAGGTGAAGATTATTTTTATGTGTAAGGAATTGGCTTCTAATTTTTTTTATTTGGAAGTGCTGTAAGATTACAGCGGACACAAGACACAGCACAGCAGCATTCTCTGTTACAGTGCTTACATGTGGTAGCCGTTGTTGAATTATTAATTCTGAATTATTACGGTCTTTCTGCCTCTCATCTAATATTAAGGTGCATACCTGAAAACCACAGTCATCACTGGGCAACTGCAAGAAGCTTAAATGCCTGTCATGAAAAAGTAAGCATGCAATGGATCCACGACACAAAACGTGCACACACATGCAAACAACTGAGCAAATAATGAAGAATAACATAGAACAAACACACAGTAACCCACCAGCTGGCAGTCATTATTGATCAAAAAAAAATTTCCATGCTTCATAAATTATCATTAAGGCCAAGCCATACCAAGTGGAATACCTCAGCCTGATGACGCCAAGCAAGCACTGTTTTTCTTTCTCCACAATGCAAGAAATACGACTCAGCAGGGGTCATACACTGTCACTGATCCATGCACAAAGATCCTGTTGCAGCCAAAGGACGTTTTACACCCCGGCAGACCAATCTCTAGATGCAGCTGTGAGACAATTTAAAAATAATAAACCAGTCGCAGTTCCACCACTGGCGTCAAAGCATGTTTCTTTGTAAAGCTGGCAAAACAGTGCCGATAACCACCAAAGAGAAATTGTTTCCTTGCCTCTTTCACTCTCCTAAAATTGTCCAGGGTCTTTGGCCTCTTCTCTTTCCACAGCTCAACGCACCTCAACTTCTCCTATGGCTTTTAACACGGTAAAAGGAAAGAGAAAAGAGACATTTCTGCATAAAACTGTCTTCCAGCACGTAGCTCTGGCTCAGAACACTAGTCCTCTTAATACTGAAAAGTGAAAGTAGAAAATAAGGCTCTTCGGTAAAAGAGATAACTATTTCAAGAAATACAATTTTTTCCATATGCCATTAATATGCATTTTATTTCCAGAAATGAAAGAATTTCCTGTACTGTGCGGAGGTGAATAAAAAAGCTGATTTAACTGGGAGTAAATATACAACTCTAGGCTAAACCACAGGTTTGGGGATCAAAATTCAAGTGCTGAAACAGATTTCTCCCTCCTAAATAGTCCATTCTGCAGTTGGAGCAAGTTCAGCATCTGGCAAGTCTCAGGGAAGCATCACACGCATCTTGTTTCAGCTCTCCTGGAGGAAGCAGTGGTTATTATAGAAGGTTTTTAATGCACAGGAGAGAAAAATGGAAATAGGAGAAAGAAATGGGAGTAACTTAGTAAGTCAAATGAAGTGCAGAGGCTTGGTGGGGACTGAGGAGCAGTTCCAGCATCTGGAGGGGCTCACCATAGTTTGCTGCTGGGCAGTTGTTGGATACAGGTACATCTTCAGGGCCAATCTTCTGTCCCTGTAGCACCCATCTTGCTACCAGGGGAATGAAGAGTGGGGAGTGTTTCCATAGTGTCATTAGGAATTGTGGGTGATCCAGCCAGGATCTGGTTCATGTATCTGATCTGTTTTGGAAACTAACTTTGCCACCTTCCTTCAAATGGAATCTAGAAAAAAAAATGCTCTCTTGCTTCTAACATAAATCCCCTGAAATCCCAGTGGCTTTCGATTTTATTGACTTCCATGGGCCTTGAAAGAAGTCAGCACCTTGAAGCTCTGCCAATGGCACCGAAAACACTCAAATCTAATGTTTGGCTAGCCCCTTTCCCCCCTTTCAGCATGTTTCAATGGTTTCATTTCCATGAATGTGTTTGTTTTTATCCTCTGTTGAACTTGAGGACATGCTGGGCAGCAATTTTAATAGATTGAATTTTGCTGATGCCAAGGTTGCAAAGAGCGCTAAGGCAAAAAGAGATAATAAAAGGAGCAGAATATTCATCTGATGCAGGTTGGCCTACTTTTTCTTAGCTCAGTAGTTAATTCTTGAATTTTACAAAGAACCCAAGCCACAGTTATAGACAAAATGCTGGAGATTATATTAAAAAACTGTGGGCTAGATAATTAAATAATGTACATATAAACATAAACATGTGTATATGCACTCATATCACTATACATATCACTGTACATATACCCACATAGTTCCTCACATTTCTCCTTCACTTCCTAACAGCTCAATTACATACAGCTCTATTAACATCAAGGTACAGACCACATGCATCTTCCTGTACAACAAAGCCGTTCTAATCTCAGCTGTAAGTTGCAAAGACCTGTTACAACACTTAGAATTGACCATCCACATGAGTAAAGACACTCTACATCTAGTATATCTTGCATAATCATCCTTTTAAGTTATGTCCTTCATTTATAAATAAATTATTGGTCATTGTATGGCAGAGGAATGACAAAAAAAGAGTTACTAGACTTAATCACAGAATCTTCTAGGTTGGAAGGGACCTTAAAGATCATCTTGTCCAACCGTCACCCTGACTGACAAAAATAGACACCCACACAACAAACAAGGAGCATCATCACTAAACCATACCTCCCAGCACTACATCAACCCGTCTTTTGAACACCTCCAGGGATGGTGCCTCAACCACCTCCCTGGGCAGCCCATTCCAATGTCTGATAACCCTTTCAGTGAAAAAATTTTTCCTAATATCCAGCCTGAACCTCCCCTGGCACAACTTGAGGCCATTTCCTCTTGTCCTGTCGCCTGTGACTTGAGAAAAGAGACCGACCCCCACCTCTCTACAGCCTCCTTTCAGGTAGTTGTAGAGAGCAATAAGGTCTCCCCTCAGCCTCCTCTTCTCCAGGCTGAATAACCCCAGTTCCCTCAGCCTCTCCTCATAAGACTTATTCTCCAGACCCCTCACCAGCTTTGTCGCCCTTCTCTGGATCGCTCCAGCACCTCGATGTCTTTTTTATGGTGGGGGGCCCAAAACTGGACACAGTACTCGAGGTGAGGCCTCACCACTGCTGAGTACAGGGGGACAATCAGCTCTTGGGCCCTACTCGCCACGCTGTTCCTGATAATAGAAGAATATACTCTATAGCTGCTCTTCTTTCTGAATCAGGCACTACTGTTATACCAAAGTTTTGGTGGTTTTGTTTTTAAAAGATCCCTAGTAATGTTTTTGGGTGCTTTAGGAGATGGCATAAGCAGGGAATGGCAGTATCCTAGCAAGCAAGTTTTACTGCCTGCTTTTTAAACCTGGCTTTCAATTTGCAGCGGATCTGTTAAATTCACATTGTCAGCCAGCATGAAAGGAGGCCTTTTTCTCATATCACGTACCTGAATTTTACATGGAAGGGCACGCTCTTGTAAAGCCTCTTGTACTTCTCATTGTGCTCCCTTGGTGTGTGGGTTGACGCTACTGTATAAGAGCTCAGCAAACGTGAAGAATGCTTGAGTATCTAAAGCATGTGGAAGCCCCTTTGTGGGAACGGATTTTGAAAGCTGGTAACATCAGCTTTGGGGAAATTGGGATGAGCTGAAATCAGAGACATTCAGATAGTTCAGTCCTTACCACTGATGTAGAAATATTCAAAGCTTCACAGATATTTTTTTTTTCAAGAGTTTTTACAGCAGTACCAAGAGATTTCATTATGCAAAAAAAATTGAGCCCTGCTCCAAAGATTGCCCATCTATTGCCCCATCCCCAGAGCATGCAGCGTCGCTGGGGTGCTACTGGCATGGGCCCCAGGGATGCACCTTTCCTGCCACTCAGCCAATGGAAGTTTGTGAGAGAGGGTGAAAAAATATATCTGTAGGACTGCACATGCACACGTAGGGTAAGAATTGGTTTTCTTTCCAGAGGTAGCTGTATGCGAGGAAATACCTACAGGCCTTGCTTTTTTTCATCAAAATCTTTCAGTATGTTATAGGTCTTAAACACATGAATCAAATCTGCTCATGAATAAACATAAGCTTTCTAACCAGAACACGGAGACTTCAGAACAACTTTGACTTAGTGGGACTGAATTGTAAATACCACAGAGTTGGATATTTACATAGAAGAACATATATTTGCATATGGCAGTATGAGACTGAACATGATGGTAACAGAAACCCATTCTAGCATTAAACATTATTATAATTTGGTTTCTGGGGGCTGTGGGACTACTCATTCCCTAAACTAGGCATGGGACTTTTAGGCACCTGCACCCGAACTGATCACCCATCAGTTTCTTTGGGAGCCATTAAGGACAAAGGGGAGTCCCTGCAGCATCACTCACCCAACTTGACACCTATCCCAGGAGGAGGAGGGTAGCTCTGCAGAGGTGGCTGTTGCTTTCTGTTGACAATAAAGGAGTCTGAGGTGACTCTCTGGAAATTAAGACATCTAGCCATTTTGATGTCTAAAGTTAGGCGAGACAAAACCCATTGATATTATCTATGCCATTGAATCACACATAGCAATAATCTCCTTTCCAAAGCAACATGACTACCCCAGACCTTAAAGAAGCAGGCAAAAAAATACTATCTTGCCTGTAGTAATAGTTCCTCTTCGCCTCTCTGTGTCTAAATATCTTAAGTCATCTTCCTCTACGACAGGAGTGATATTAAAGCTATTTGATCACTCCACTTAGCAGAAAATATGAACACAGTCTCAAGTGGAACGAGAAGTCTGAGTTTGTTACGTGATATCGCTATTCAGTTTGGCGTAGTGATTCATTGAGGTCTTGAAAAAAATCGAAGGCAGTTCAAGCTGTATACATAATGAAACCAGGGGGTTTTTTTTTGTGAACCATGCAAATTAATTTGCCTTCAGGTGTATCAGTTAGTCAATGGTTGCCACAGATTAGCTTACAGGAAAAATTAGCAACATTCAGCCAGATGAGTTTCAGCCTCAGGTGATGAATCTGATTTGGTCACTCTGGTAGTGACTAAGGTTCCATAGATGTCTGGCATATTAGTAATTCCAGTTCACTTTCAGTTTTACTTGTAATTGGCCATCCACACTTTTTAGATGCCTTGGAAGGCCCAGGGAGTTTTGAGTATTTTTTTTTTTTAAATAACCTGAAGAGGAGGATGAAGACATTTCAGCTCATTAAAAATCAGACTGCAATGCTTCAGTGAGGGAAGACACATGCAGCTTTTCAGTGATCATCTTTCAATTTATGTCCTCAAACCTTCATCTGTTCCTCTCTTCAATACTCATAAATCACAACTTTGAATGCTTCATATTTCCTCTGGCATGCTCCAAGAGAACTGGATGTTTTTACTTTCCAGACCTCTGTTCAGCAGTATCAACCATTTCAGGAACTATCAAATGATAAACATTGTTACTAATTGAAAAATACTTGACTTTCAGAAGCACAGGATTACTTCAGAAACCATTACTCACAATAAGTAATATTTATTTGTGTTAGCAACCCTCTTGATTTCACATCACTGCTCTTTGTAATTGAGAATTGTAAAATATGGCCTTTAGTAAAAAATAGAGAAAATTGTATCCTGTGTGGTTTCATTCCTCTCCCACCCAACCCAGTTAATGGGACAAAAGACATATTTAATCTGTACAATTACAGATATTCCAGAAACTCTACAGGAAACCCATTTTTTCTCTTAGCTTTGGTCTGTTAGCCAGGCAGCCATATTAATAACAAAAGTTAAGCCAGCTGCTGTTTTAACACCCACAGCTCTGGTGGAGGAGGTGGGGAAGGAAAGTCCTCGCCTGGAGCAGCTCTCCAGGCTCATTCCAAGTGCCAAGTCGACTCCCACACCCCTTCATGAGACACACCTGGGATCTGAGCAGATCCCAGGCTTCACTTACCAAAAAAGCAGCCAGGTCATCAGTAACAACACCATATGCCATGCCAAAAACAACACTGGTACAGGACTCTCCCCTTCATTGCAGGAGAGGGCTAGGAGGCAATTTCTAACTGGTTGTAGTTTGTTTCCCAGCTCTCTGGCAACCAGCTTAGACCACTGCCCTAGACACAAGTCCAAACCAGTGTACCCACCAGTATGAAGCCCAAACATGTGCTATAGACAACAGGTTCCTCTGAAAACTGCCTCTGAACTCTACAATAGCAATAAGAAGTCACAGAATCAAATTTATAAGTGACTTAAAGAGGCAAAAAAAGACCCTCAACTGGCGTAAGTAACCATGTCTTATCTGTGATTACACACTGGTGGGGGCCTTGGTTGCCATTAATTAAAATCTATTAGGTTCAGATTTAACTAGGAAATAAGCAGGAGTAGAGTGTAATTTCTTCAAGTTGTTGCATGTCCTTCTGGTACAGAGAGTAGCCCTGCACCTCTCCTGACACACCAACCTGTCCTGTAGAGGACAGCAGCACAACTAAGGACCTGGCCAGAATGTACCTGCCATCCACCACCAGCTCCTTCTCCCGTACAAGTGCCCAAGCCTAACCCCCAAGAATGCAAGGTCTTCCCTAAGTTTCTAAAGCTCCTTTTAAGCCAGTAAACAGCTCTCAGCTGTGATGTGAAGTGCAGTTTGTTATATATCCCCCAGTCCTTATGAGACTTACACAAGCTTAATCCAGGATAAAAGAGGTGAGATTCTTAAGAAACGGAGCAAGCAACTTAAAAGCGACATTTGCCAACACTCATAACAAATTATTAAAATGGAAACTTCTTAAAAATTGCACTGCTTCATAATTTGTGCACTTGACTTTTCCTAGTAACCCTTTCTCAAGAATTGCAAACAGTCATTTCTACTCTTGAATATATTGCTACAATGCCCAAGACAGCTGACAACACTTACTTTTTGTAACATATTAACCCTTTATGCAATAGTTAGCTTCCATAACATGGACGGGTGATTCTACTCTGAAAGCGCAATGGAAGTAAGTACGTGTCTATTCCCCACCTATAATTCCCAGGTGGAAGGGAGGAGAACAGTGAGAGGTGACACGCAGCCCCATTGCCAGTGACTGGTAGATAGGACCTATTCCACCTATTCCTATTTTGAATTGGTCCCATTCATGCTTTATATCTGACTTGGTCCTCGTCAAGTACGTGTTGTACTGATGCTAATGCATTGCAGCATGAGCAAATAAGTTGCTGTAAACACAATCCAAATGAAACTCATATAATCCAAATGGCTTCCCACCTACAGAGCAACAATACGAGCAGGCAGCATCTCTCACATCACCGTGGCTTTCCTGGCATCAATTACAGAAATCAGGGTTTCTGGTGCTTCAGTAGGACTACTATAAACTTTGTACAATCTTTCACCCACCCAAAAAAAAAGCTTTCTCTCCCGATAGCCTCATGTATATTGACGTACATAGCACATCCCAGAGCTGCTCAGGGCATGTTGCAGAAGACTTTAAGTAGGTCAGAAGACACCAGCTAAGTGCATGTTCTTCGACTCGCTCTTGCAACCGACCTATCTTTTGCCTGCTGCTCTTAAATCAGCATTGTGATTCACAAGCTATGATAGCAAAAGCATAGGTTAAGTCCTCCAAAAGAGCAGCAGAGCAGAGAAATCCTGCTGAGAAAGTCTGCTCTTGAACTGACAGGGAACTGCTTAGTCTCCTGAGCACTCTGATGCTATACCTCAGATTCGTGACTCACAGTTTGAGGCTCACAGTTCTTGTGCTTAATCCAGAGCACATAATAACCTTTCTAGTTGCCATTCACACCTGCACTAGGGAAATTACAGGCCATCATCTTAACACAGTTGGTACCTGCCCTCATATAGGAACTCCTCCAGAACTTCCCCACGGAATACAATCAAAATTCAACAAGCCCATCTGTCTCATGCCTCCCCAGGGCTTACAGGCCTGTTTTGAAGTTCCACAGTGTTTCTTCACAACTGATGGGATACAAGCACTCCAGATATTTCTGACTATTTAGCAAAGGGATTCTCTGAAACGGCCCCATTTCTGTGTTCCCCCAGCCACCAAGAGCACACCTACCAGGGCAGATGCTTCTGGCTTCATTTGTAACACATCCCAAGTAGTTCTGCCTTCTTTTATTAGGTCTGCAGGTAAGGGATTGCTTAACTCTGATTAATCTGGCATGTGTTGCTCATTTATCCTGTTAAATCCCTAACACCTTTCTAAAGTATTCACATTCAAACATATTTTGACATTTCTCTCCACCTTTGCAGAATTATCAGCTATAGTAAAAATACCACTTTGAGTTGAAAATTCAGTGTCTGTTTTTCAAGTTGAAAATTTTCAGTGCCTGAGTTTTGTTTAAATTCTTAAGCGCCAGGTGTCTGTCTTCCCTGACCCAGCTATTATTTTAGAAACATTAATGATGGTTACCAGTGATGGTGGTCATTTTACATAATGGCTGAGACAAAATTGATTTGCCATCATTTAAGGTAGTCCTCTCATCTAACCTCATGCAGGTGCCATGATGCATTTCTCACCTTGACCAGAGGACAATCTGTACTGCAAATCATCAAAGGCAATGTAACCCAGTAAAAGATTACTCAGCCTGGGGATGAAAATAGGGGCCAAGCCACCACTCCTTTATGGCAAGATGGCAACATTCAATGCCACTGCTTAATGTTA
Organism: Calidris pugnax; assembly: GCF_001431845.1. Taxonomy (NCBI): domain Eukaryota; kingdom Metazoa; phylum Chordata; class Aves; order Charadriiformes; family Scolopacidae; genus Calidris; species Calidris pugnax. The sequence goes on from NW_015090825.1 coordinate 3,211,285, forward strand.
AAGTATTCCTAGTCAATTCAAAAAACCAAAACACTCGACCTCTTTAGGACTGAGCCAACCTGAAGCAAATTTTAGTTGTTGTTGAAGTTTCCCCTACATTGGAAAAACCTGAATCATTCAGCTATTTTGATGTTCTCTCAAAGAAAAAAAAAGATGTTGAGCCCCACCTAAAAAGTCTGAGGCTTTCTGCTTTCTTTCAAGCAAATAAAAGGGCCAAATTGAGATTGCACCAGCAGCATTCATTCTGGCATTTCATAACTTTTAAGAATTAGACTTCATAACTCGAGAAGCCTTTCAGCATACATTCTGGATATAATGTTACATGCTATGTATAATATAGCCATAGGAGTGTACAGATGCCAAGCTATAAAAATGATTTCCCTGCTCTTTGGCAGACTCCACAGGCAGAGGGATTAGATTATGTTCTATTTCTTTCTGGTTTGTAATATATTTAGACAACTGAATGGTTTTTCATTTGGTGCTTGTCCTGCAATTCATTTCTCATATCCTTTCTTTCAATCTTGTGAGGCTTTTTTCAAAATCTAGTGCATTGTGCTTTGTCCTCCCTTGTCCTTCCATTTATGGGGAAGGAGGACATTCCTATTGCTTACAATAATCAGTGTATCTGCTGAGGGCTTCTTATTGCAGAAAGCTGTTTGTTAGCCTGGTATCCAAGCTCTTCCTATGAAGAGAGTGTGAAAGCTTTTCATCCACTCCCATCATGACCAGATCTGAAGTCATTGCAGCAGAACCTCAACGGGCGCAGATCAGTGCAAGTCTGCTTAGATCAGTGTAATACAATTTTATGACAGAGTGAGATCTGGACATTTGCAGAGACCATTTTCTTTGTTATCTCAGGTCTGACGGGGCTGTGGTGATCGATGGCGCTTTTACGTGAACACTAACTTAGCAAGAGGCCCTGGAACGGCGAATGCGGCAACTGTTGGCTTCATTTGTCAGAAAATGACAAAAGTCCCTGAAAAAAAACTTGTCTCCAGAGGCTCTGAACCATTCCTTCATTATTAATGGATGTCATTTTTTCCAGCGGAACTAAGCCGCCGTGCAAAGTCATTGCTGAGGAAGAGGAGGAAATCTTTTAGTTAGCTACTTCCTCACCAGGCAATGAAAATCGATACGGCTTGACTGGTTGCTGTTTGCTGAGCGGTCAGGTGGAGCAGCCATGGCCACCTGGGGTGCCACACAATGGCAGTAACCTTTGCTAGAGAGTAGAAGCAGTCTGAGCCAGCTCCAGAGCACACCCTTCAGCTATAAATACATTAAAGTCCTGTAGAAGTGACCAGAAATGACGAATATGGGGTTTCTGTTGCCAAGCACGCTGTGTTGGGAGGCTGGGATACAATACTGTGGTTAACTGCACATGAAAATTAGAATCATAGAATCCTCTAGGTTGGAAGGGACCTTAAAGATCATCTAGTGCAACCATCAACCTAACTCTGACAAAAAAATAAATAAGAAATAAGCAATAAAAGAAAAAAAAACACTAAACCATATTCTTGAGGACCATGTCAACCCGTCTTTTGAACACCTCCAGGGATGGTGCCTCAACCACTTCCCTGAGCAGCCTATTCCAATGCTGGATGACCCTTTCCATGAAGAAACGTTTCCCAATATCCAATCTAAACCTCCCCCGGCGCAACTTGAGGCCATTTCCCCTTGTCCTGTCTCCTGTGACTTGGGAGAAGAGACCGACCCCCACTTCTCTACACCCCCCCTTCAGGTAGTTATAGAGCAGGATAAGGTCTCCCCTCAGCCTCCTCTTCTTCAGACTAAACAACCCCAGCTCCCTCAGCAGCTCCTCATAAGACTTACTTGGTTAGCATCGGTCTTCCTTCGGAAAAGGCAAGTATTTTCAGTGATCCCACTATTGCAAAATGATCGCAAGTAGTACCTCTCAACTCTACTGGTCCAGCCATCAGTCAGTCAATCACACACCCCACTTCACCTCTCACTAGAGGAAGAGGACCTCTTAGCCTGACATCTGTCCTGTCACGATTTGGTTTCAGGCAGAAGATGTTGATTCGGCACTACCCTCAGTCAAGAGCTCGGAAAACGCAGGGTGAATACTTCATACTTGATGCAAGAGGCTTTCAGAGCTGAGTGTGGTCCATGTGTTGCTGGCTCTGCTGGCCACATCCTCCCACTCGTTCTCCCATAGCTTTATACACACTTTAGGGGAACTGGCAGAGAATTGAAGCTACTGGCATGAGTGACATTTTATCTTCTGTGCTGCATACAAATATTCATAAACTTTCCAATGGTCTTTGAATCCAAGAACTCTCATTTTACACCACCTTGGTGACACTCTTGCTTTTACATTAACCTTGGAAGGATCTGGCTAGGAGCATCATTGGGGTTCTCAGGTACAGGAAAAGAGTAACAGGTTGATGGGTCTGACACATTTAAAACTGCATTCTGTCCAGGAGCACATAAATGCCTCTCTACCTGCTCCATCTCCAAACATTTCTTTAAAAATAAGTAAAGAACTAAAAGAAGCCACATCCTGGCAAAGAATCTAGTGATTTCAATTATGCATTGTAGATTAGTAAAGCATTTCATCTGTGCTAAAGCACACATAGCACTCTACAGAAGAGTGAAAAGAAACAACTGAAGGTGCTGTGAAGGACGTAGGTGGCTCTAAGCCGTGATATGTGCTCATAGTCTTCGGTTTCTTTCTCCCAAAGTATTTTTTAAATTAGTTATAACTAAGTCTCAGGAGACTCTCTTCTAGATACAAACAGCTTGTTTTAAACTTTGTCTGCCTGCAGACCTCACAAGAGGCAGGCGTACATGTTTTGTTAGTATCCATTGCTACCAACATTAAAAAAGGACAGTGACAGAATATAACAACACAAAGTAATTTTTTTTTGTATTTCTGAAATGACTAAGGCTGTCTAGGCTATGTGATTGTTAGAAAGCAATTAACTGTCAAACCTTGACGTAGGTTTCATTTGATTGAGTTTTGGGTGAAGGCTTAAATCCTCAGAGTTAATTACGAGAGAATTGCATAGTTCTGCTCAGAGGTCCTCCCTGGCTAACAGTACTGTGAGAAATGCCTAAATCTGAATTAAGGCAATACTGTTGAGCTATGGCTCAGGTGGCTGCTTACCTGACCTTGCACTTCCGAGCAGGTGCACGGCTGCAATTTCAATGAAGTTACGCTGACATGAAAGTTGAGACTCAAGCCTGAATAGATTTGATGGGTAAACACTAGATAACCTCAAACATGCTGATTCCCACAGATATTCTGCTGTCTGAACCAGATGTTTCTTTATATTTTATACATTAATGGAATGCAATATGTATAATGTAGCACATAGACTTGGGAATACCCAATATGCAAAGAATCCTGTCTGGTGGGAGAAGTTAATTAAGTATTGTTGCTACTAAGATACCAAATTGTGCCTCCAACAGCTTGTATTCATACCATTATGCTTTCCTGCTTGAGCAAACAGATGCATTGCTTTAATTTATTATTATGATTAGTAATCTTGGTCTACCTCAAAACTTTCCCTAATTATGCTTTCAGCCAATTTACCTACATGCTGCCATAGCTGATATATGGATGGATGGATCACATAGCCAGTTACACACACACACTCTCTGTACAAGGTGAAGATGGGCAGATTTAAAGCATTCATTATGTCCAGAAGGCACTGCAAGAAAAAAAATGGTGAATACTCACAACAATTCTGTGAATATAATACTTACCCATCTACATATGTGGAAATAGAAGTGCATTTTCTCACCCTATGAAAGGAACAGGGGTTACACAGCCTATGCTTGGTCTGATGCATGCCACAGGAAGGTGCCATGCCATTTGATAAAGGCATTTACTGTATGGTCACAGGAACAGTTTACTCACGTAAACAGCTCCAGTGAGATTGTCCACAGAAATAAGATTTACTTCAAAGTAAATTTATGGTTGCAGAAGGAAGCCCCCTGCACTTTGTACTTCCAGAGTAGACTGCAAGCAGAAGAAATTAAGAGTTTAGCAGTTCTTTGCATTTCCTCTTTCACATTTTCAGGTGAATATTTGATCTTTTCATCTCACAGATAGTAAACAACACAACACTGTGGAATGGGTACACTGACATACATAGAGAAAGAGGAACTTGGGGTGAAATCTGATTTTTATCACGCAGCATACTGCCCTGCTGTCTCCAGCAGCCAAGGCTCCATGACCTGCAGGAAAGCATCCCATCTCCCTCCCTGCTAAGTTCCCGAGGTTCCCCCTTGATGATACTCACCTAGGGGTTGGCCTGGCACTTCATCAGCACCTCAGGTATGCACCCAGACCCAAGAACTAGGCTGCACTCCATGTTCCCCCAGGTTACAGGTAAGAATAAGCAACTTGCACACCTACTGTGTGATTAATATTTTGCGAGACCAGGACAAATTTAATAGAGCAGGGAGAGAAACAAGGTTACTCCCACCCTGGTTATATAGAAAAAAAGAAGGAGAACGCAACCATCCTTATCACACAAGTTCATATTGGCCAAATAGAGGTAATGAGGGAAGATAGAGGCCTCCTAACAACTCTTCTTTCTTTCTCACACTTTTCCTTCCTCTTTCCTGCCTCCCCAGATTAAATCCATAACTGAGAAAACTACGAGTTTTTCTTTACAGGAAATACTTTGATGTTGTGTGCTTATGAAACATTATGAGAACATTTGTGGTTTATGTCTTCCAGAAAATTATATTGATGTGCCTCAAGATGGGAGAGGTAAGATCAGACTTCAACGAGCAGCTTTCAAGAAAGTCAACTAAATGACAACAGCTGAAAAAATCATGGTTAATCAGGAGAGAGAAAGACTACAAGAGGGAAATTGAGCAAGTCACCTGGAGAGAAACACCATTCAGACAACTTGTATAGGGAAACAATATAGAAAGAGTCTCCAGAAGAAAGCAGCCTGTAAGCAATATTTTAATTCTAGATGGACAATATTATCTCTGAAAGGAAGCATCATATTTGAGGAAATGCTCAATAATGCTCAATAGGAAGAAAATTAAGTTGCTCTGGCAAATCCACACAAAGGTGGAAAAAGATCACGAGACAAACCTTTGGTAGATAACTTTTCTTTGCCTCCCCATCCATCTATTGCCATTTGAGCCTAATCTAAGTGTCAGAATACTGAATGTGAGTTTTTCCAAAGTTCTCTGGTGAATATTTTGTCACAATAGGGTAGATGCTGGCAATCCCCATCACTGTTACACATATTGTCATATGCATTACAAGTAAGTGCGGCCCTTTCATTGAGTCAAACTGCAGGGTAGCAGTTGATTCAGTAATACACATTTAATACACATTAATACACACTTAATACACATTTTAAGATCATCGGCCATGATTCTGCTAAGACATCAAACATCTAAGCACATCTTGGCTCCAGCTTTGCACATCCTTCTGAAGAGGGGAGCTTTATTAAGAAACAACACAGACACCCTATCCCACCCCCATAGTCCTTGAAGCTGAAAGAGAAACAGAAGAAAATCAACAAACTATATATTTCGAAAGCAATAATACCATTGTCCCTCTGCTTTACAAAGCAATAATCCAATTCCCTCAGCCACCAACTGGCTTCAGAATTTACCCCTCACAAATTTAAGAATTCATTTGTATGCCAGAAGGGCAATGATGCTACTGCAAAAGTATGTGGAGTACTTGGTCACTAGGTTACAGTAGCTTGACTTAACTTTCCACAGGACAGGTTTATTTTAAAATCACACAGTATCAATTACGTGAGCAAATCCTGTGAAATTCAATCATTTAAGATATGTATGTGGAGAACCTGGCAATGACAACTGGAGGAGTTCATCTAGGAATCATAACACAAAGCCACACTAATGCCAAATTAATCCTTCATGCCTAGTATTCTGTCCTGCAGATTTGAAGAACTTTAAAAAAAAAACACATATATATTACTGTATGATCAACATGAGGAACACCTTGTCAATGAATAATCAAGTTTTCTTTTGTACCTCTTTGAATTGAGTGCATTTTAGTCTTCCTTTGAACTCAAAAGGGATAGACTACTGAGTCATTTGAGTTAATTCACAGCTACCAGAGTGCGTGATGATACATGACTAAAGCCACGCAGAAATAAATAAGTGCTGGGAGAGCCAACAAGGCTGGAGACCACAGGAGTGCTCAGTCTTCAAAGCGTGCCCAATCTGAGTAGGGTACAATGTGCTCCTGGTGGTGGGAGAGCTAACCACCCTATGAGATGTCAGGGGCTGCTATTAGTGCCAGCTTGCAAGAAAAGCAAAGAAAAGCAAATAGCTGGAAGCAATGCCATCCATACTTCTGCCAGCATCACGTCTTCTCCACACTCCCACATTGGCTCCAAGGTCCATAACCCCTGCAGACACCCAACAAAGTACTTATCTACAGTGATCAGTTTTACCTTGACGCTTTGCAGTAACTGTTTGCTCCTTTTACCTTCTACCAGCACCTACTTTCATTGTGAGGTGATGGCCACCACAGAGAGCTTTGTAAAAAGCTTATGTTCATGAAGGAATTTGTATTAGATACTGGTTTGTGTGACTTACTGTATTTTGTAAGGGTTTTTTTCCCTTTGGGAATTGTGCGTTATAAATGAGCAGTTTTATGCTTTACTTCTAGTACATGTATACCTTGTAATTGATGTGCTTTTTGTTCGTTCGTTTGTTTCCTTTTATTCTCTATACAGAGCCAGTTATTATAAGGTAGATACTCTCTGGCTGAAATTCTGATTTTGCCTACTGATTAATTTATGGATAAATCCATGTCTTAGCTGATGAACAATTGTTCATCAATTGTGTTGTTATAATCATGTGAGAGCCTCTCTAGTTAAGCAGAATATACGATCCTGAATAAGACTAATGCTCATTGGGCCTTAAAAAAAAAATTGGTTTCCCTACCACCATCGCTATCAGCCCTTCTCCCTTAGCATTTGGGACATTGTAGAAGGGAACTGGCTAGACAAACAGTCACCTGAGCATCTCAACCATCTAGGTAGCTGTGCTCTGATATTCCTCTGCATTTACCTGATCAAAATTATGGTGAACCAGATAAACTGCAATGAATTCTTCAATTGTTTCTGCAGAAAGAGACTGGTTCAAACACAGTATCTCTAAGGAAAAAGACCTGGACTAAAAGAAATATATTTTCCTCTATGTCCATACTGATACAGTTGGAAAAATAAAGGATATAAAATTAACATACTGCGAAGTGTATCAGTCCCTTGTACACCCTGTCTAACAATGGCAGCTGTCTGTCTCAGTGGCTATTAATGACCTTCATGCTCCAAAAGCCTCCTGCCTTGTCCAACTCATTTTCGCTCTTCAGTTTTACAGAGAACTGAGTGTCCAATTCTCAATAATTGCTGTGTATAACGTAGGACAAAAAGATAAGTTATAAAGCTTGTGCAGGACTTAGTGTTGTAATTAACCATCGCTCGTGCCTGGTTATTGATCTTACAAAAACACAGAGTGAAAACAATCTGGCCTCTTAATGTATACTTCAGCATATTGTAGCAGCTATTTTAGATAACTGGTTTTAATAGTTTCATTATGGGCTGTAATTTGTATATGAGGAAGCGATGAAGTAATAAGTCAAAGGGATTTTTAAAGTCAGTTCTATTTAGCCACCAGTGATGGTTTATGAAAAATAAAGCAACAAAAACAAAACCTCATTCAACTCACCAGGAAGAAACGTCTTTTCTCAGCCTTGAAAATTCTCTTGTATAAGACAGGCATTTCTTCTAGTCCTCCTTTTACATAAATAGAAAATCACTAAGAAGATAATATATACACTATATGTACAATAGTCTATTTGAATAGTCTGCAGTCAAATTTTAGGCTAATTAAGCTAACTAGAAATTCTAGGGTTACAGTGATTTCTCACTCTTTATTAATACATTGACAATAATACTGTTTACATAACACTCGATGTTTGAAATCAATACGTGCCCGTGTCCAGTGATTTGCTAATCTAGTTTTTGATCTAATTCTGTCCTATTTTTTGCTGCATTCTCTAACTTCATATTATGAACCATGTTGTCTTTCTAAAGTGATTGCCAAGTAAACCAAAAATGTGTTTTACACTGCTATTGCACTGCTCTTGTCTTTATATACAGTAGTTTTTATAAAGATGTCCTTAGGTTTTAATAAATGAGTGTAACGTAAACTAATCCCTGTAATAAAACTTGCATTAATGTTTCAAAGTCTGTCTGGAATAGCTGTAGAGACTTGAGTTTCTACTTTTTCCAGTAGCTTCAAACTTCATGTCTTTCTTTCCATCTGCAGAGAAATCCCCAGATAGCAATACTCCATAGTTTATACAAGTGGTTTATATAAGAGGAAAGCAAGAGAGTGTATTTAGTGCAAGGAATGATGCTTGGATTTGTAGAAAGGAAAAACATCTCCCAAAAAACAAACCGCACCACAAAAAAAAAAAAAAAAGGTTAAAGCCACTGCATAAATAAATATATGGTCCATTTAGTCTGCATCACGTTTCCTAATACCAGGTTGCTAATACCTGGTTGCTAATGCCAGATACTTAAGAGGGAAGTGTGGGACACTGAACAGAGACTGCTAAGAAATAAACATAATCTTTCCACTACTCAAGACTAGCTGAGAAGGCCAAATGTGCAACTGAACAGAAAGCAAGCAGCACTTTGATTTCCACACACAAAGTGCTCTGTCTCACACCTACCCAGATAAGGTAGGGGTGAATAAAGTTTAACTTGCTCTGTACTAAAAGGCAGGATCAACAATTCCCAAAAGTAAGAGATGATTGTTTGGGTTTTCTTTTTCCTGAAAGGCTGAAGGATTTATTTTTCCAGAAAGGTTTAGACTAAATGTACTGTTCTCTCTCAGGTCCCTTTGCCACCCTTTGTTTAGGAGGCATCTTTGCCACTGTTGTAAAAATATTAAGCACGCTGAGCTGAAATTTCAGCTTTTTGACTAATAAAAGGGAACATTTTTGACAACTGGGTTAAACACACACGAAACAACTCAACCCAAAACGCGATTGCTGATTTCTGTTGGTAGCTTTGCTTATACTTAAAGCTTCTCCGCCATCCACCCACTCCTCAAGAAAAATTCAGGAATAAATATGGGGAGTCTAGGTCCCAACCCAGCACATGGGCAGGAGGGAGAGTCCCAGGGGGCTTCTTGCCTCTCAGTACAAGCTGGTTCACTGGACAGAAGCTGTTCTTGGTCTCCTCTGCCCCACGGCTCCCAAGCACAAGGTTTCCTGAGCTGCTGTCACGACCAGCACTTGTCCTCTGTGGCTCATCCCAAATCTTTGATGTCTTGGGTGAGTGAAATGCTGGCGTTTACAAGCACAGAATGTACTTTTCAAATTAGAAATTATGCTTACAGTATCAGATTGCTAATCCCAGACTAGAAAGCGTGCTGCAGGAATACACCTGAACAGTCCAAAAAGCACAGACATTTTAAAGCCAAATTTTTTTAAAAAAGATGAGATATCCCTTGTAATGTCAGTTACTTCACATAACTTAGTTCATTCCTGCAGCTTCCATAACACACATCAGCTCAATCACATGAGCTATCACATCAGCTCAAAAATGGAAAAGGATTATTTTCATTAAAGCAACAGTTCAATAATTCTTACGTGTTTTTTTGCAACTGTAGGAGACTACAATTACATCCCACTGTGCTAAGACTTGTGGAGACATATTGTAAAAAGAAAACGAGGACAAAAGACAGTTCTAAAAACACATAAATAATCACAACACACTCCCCTTATCAAACTGCACTTTCAACTCCAAAAACAGCTAAATTTACAAGACACATGAGAAGATAAATAGTAAATTGACGTATTGGCTGTGTTACAGTTCCCTTACCAAGTTTCAACAATTTTTACAATGCGCTTCTAGTAATTGAGTAAGAATTATATTCAACACATTATGCTCAGCAGGAACAACTTTTATATACCAAGTGAGCAAATTAAATGTCTCTGGAATTTCCATAGAAGATGTTAAAATGCTGATAGTGACTTACAGACAGCCATTACCAAGCCATTATTATCGAATCATAAACAAACAGGAGCACCACAGCTAGTTGCTTTAAACGAACTGCTTGTTCTTACTGGAAAGCAGAGATCGTGCTGATCTGCTTGTCTTTCACATATACAGAAGGCCAAGGAGACAAAAGGTACCTTGATTTTGATATTTACTTCCAAGAGAACAAAGTCCTGTCCCTCTCACCCAGGTTATTCTCAACAGTTAATCTGATTTGTGCAGAAAATGGAGGTTGTGGAAGGAAAACAACACAAATACATGAGGTGTGTGGGGGCATTCATGTGTAAGTGTATAATGGCTTGACTTTCCTATTCAGAATTTAAACTCTTCTTCAAACAGCTGAACTCTACAGAGGCTCAAGGTCTCCTCAAATTCGAATTACACCCCCACTGTACAAGACAGAATCAAGGATAAATCCTACCTGAAGCACCTCCTCTTTCCAGTGGGAGCGCAGTGCACACTTCCCCAGTGGTTTGTGCTCCTCAATAAAACTAAAACAACACAATCTCTTTAATATGAGTTGTGTGCCTGCATGCTTACCTCTCCTATTGGGCAAGCCTGCTTTGTTTTTCTTTTTCTTTCTTTTTTCTTTTTTTTTTTTTTTGAAGGTAGGGAATATTAACGCAGCTTTTCTCAACCATCTCTCTGCTTCCTTACCATTTGCAATGCTGTCCCACTGCACAGCTCTTTGTCTCACTGGTGAGTCTTTCACAAACCAAAAAACCCAGCACATAAGGCAGGGCAGACTTAACATGAAGAGGCTGCGTGCATCAGGAAAGTTTTTGATGATTGCTGCTGGGAGTCTCAGGCCATGTTCTGGGCCCCAAGGAGTGACAGCACTTGAACACGAATAGTTGCTTTGTCGCTGTGAGATCTACCAGTGACAATTGGTTTTAAATCCTTAGTTTTGATAACAAACAAACAAACAAAATCTTGATCTGGGAATATTTGAGAATATTCTCCTACTGGCCAGATAAGGTCCAGATTTAATTTAAGGCATTCTCCCAAATTACTTTTTTTAATTAATTTTGGTTTTAGCTACCTTATGGTTTCTGCTAAAAATGCCAATTCAAGTCTTTGAAGCATTTATAAAGCTGCATTTCATTTGACCTCCCCAGCATAGGATCTACCATCTTCTTTCTCCGGTATCTACTGGCCTGGGAATCAAGTATATTGTATCATTGATAACTAGTATTACCCAATATTAAACTGTTCACTGCAAAGCCACTGCAAAACATTCCTCTAGAAAACTCAGATTTTGTTAGATGATTTTATGTTGGAAAATGCTATTAGAGCAAGTAGTAGTGAGTAGAAAGTACCACCCCTGGCGAGTAAGTGATAGCTGGGATTTGTTGTATAAATTCCACTGTCATTTTAACCACACCTTCTCTTTCCTAGATGAACACTCTCTAAGCAGCCACCAGAAGAAGTCAGCTGGGAATTTAGCTAGCAAAGAGACAGAGTATCCCTGTGGTATTTCTGCTATTATTATCCAGGTATAGAAACTCAAAGACATTTCACAACTTTTTCTTTTCTTCTTGCTAACAACATGGATGTTTGTTAAAGCAACTTCTTTCTAGGTAACAAAAAAAAAAAAACAACAACAAACAAGCCCCAAATCCAAGGAAAAGAAGCCATGCAACGCTATCAGTCTTACAGACTTTGCATTTTGTTGTACTACCCATAGAAATGCCACATGAATAAAAAGCACCACTTAAGCCCACAGTCAAATTTTTATTGAGCTCCTGGGCTGCAGCCGAGCTACACAGGAGGCGACGTCTGTTGTTTGTGCTGTATAGTCATCATTCCTCCATTTCAGATCTTTTTTCCAGCACTGTCTGTATGCGACGAGCTACAGCTCTAACCGTAGCAGGCCATGCTTTTCCACACACCCCAAGCCCCAGCCATGCCTCCTGGGACTGAGCAGGCAAACCCTTCTTCTTTCAACTCCTCCTCCCATTTCCCAGTGCTCAGAGAGCAGGAAATCAGGACATAATATTACAGGGGAGAATCACCAAAAGCTCCTTTTCTTACCACCTCTGTTTCTCCTTGCCCACAGCATGGGTGTGGACAAGTATGCAGTATGCACTAAAGCTTCCAGCGTCCTTTTGCAGAGAGACACATTCCTTGTTGGCAGGAATGGACAAATTGGGCAAATCCAGTTTTCCATTTCATTTCTCCTCCCCAACAGTTAAATGAAAGATATTTTGGCTGGACCACGGTCTTTACTCACCATCTCCCTCCAGATGATGCAAAACGCCTGCTGTTCTCCCCTGCAGTCCTTGCAGCTCCACATTTGTAGTCACTTGCGGACAAATTGGGCAAATCCAGTTTTGCATTTCACTTCTCCTCCCCAACAGTTAAATGAAAGGTATTTTGGCTGGACCACGGTCTTTACTCACCATCTCCCTCCAGATGATGCAAAACGCCTGCTGTTCTCCCCTGCAGTCCTTGCAGCTCCACATTTGTAGTCACTTGAGGTTCAGACCTCCTAGATGAGGTCCCGTCACAGAGCCCATCTGGAGGTCCAACATGCTCTGGACCAGCTCCTGTTCCCAGAAGCGACTCTGCCAGGCTGTGATAAACTTCTGCAGCCAGATGCTACTGGCAGCTTTCCATACTGCTTGTGACCACTTCCCAAGGTTTGATCCAGGGTCCCCCATGCCATCCTCTCCTCTGGGCCACAACCCCTGAGACACTGCCATTGCCTTCACCAGATCTCCCTGTGTCACAGGTGTGCTTTTTCCAGCCCCACCACAGCTCTATGCCTCACTCCATCACCGGGTGGCAAGGCGTTTCCCTCCTTTATCCCATAAGCCAGAAACTTCCTCCTGTATTAAGGGAAGGAAGCGGTTGTTAAAACTAAAACCGCTTTTAAGTGCACTCTTTGCCTGTGATTTAAAACCGCGCTCTGCTGTCCCAATGCTATCCAGTTTGTACAAAAGCAGGGCTGGGCTTTGGCTTTGCTGCTGCCCGGGCTCTGCTGAGAGGGATTGAGGAGACAAAGCTCGGTGAGCTGGCAACCGGCAAACAAACTTTGGAGCAGAGCAGGGTAAAAATAGCGGAGCCTGCAGGAAGGCCAAGCTGTGTGCCTGCCGTGAGCTGAGACCCCGCGAAGCCAGAGGGAACCCACACTCCTCTCGTTGTCACCACAGCCTCAGCCAGGCCCCATTCCCACCACAAACTCAAACATCCAGGGGTTGCCTCAGATCCAAAGGAGTAGCCGCACACCGCCAGCACATACCGAGGACGTGTCTGGAAGCGTGAAGTGTCACCTGGCCCAAACCCAGAAAGTTTCAGCCTCCTCGGCTGAGGTCTGCTGGAGTTTGGCTCACCTTCACTGTGCCATCTCCCAGCTGCAGCCATCAGCTCGGCCATGTAAGTTACATCATTGAGTCCTCCCCAGAATTGTTATAGGAAAATGAGCAATATAAATGGCTACTCGGTGAAATGAACATGGAAAACGGCAGAACTCAGGGGAAAATATAAAACTGAATGGCATGGCTGGGACTTCTGCAAAAACACAAAGCTTTTGCCAAAGCAACTGCAGGAGTTGCCATTTCAGGCAAGTAGACAAGTTTCTCAGCCAAAAAATGTACCCTGACATACCCAAAGCCATTGACTTCAGCAGAACTACCCCTGGGTTTCCACACGCTGTCCAGCTCCAAGGCACGAAAGCAGGGTGTGACAAACATGCTCAGAGCTTGGGTGGACTACACTTGGCTGCACGAAGATCCTAACAGGACAGCATATGCCCTGAAGTTTAGAGAGGATTCACAGAGGAGAGTATAATGCAGAAGGATGAGCTACTTTTTGCCACAAACTGTATCAAAAGGAGGAAACTGAGAAAATGCCCACCCTGCAGAATATCACAATCTTCCTTTCAGGCCCTACTAGTAGGGCCTTCTTGGATATAAATATGAGGGATTTCTTCTAATTTCTTGATGTGGAAAATCTCTAGGTCAAGACACATGTGTAATAAACCAGTAAACTCAAGGTCTCAGCCAGAGTTTTATGAAAACTGCTGTGGCTAATGTATTCCCAGCATCTGCCGCTTTAATTCTCCCTTGTTGAAAAAGAAAGGAACTCAGTAAAAGGATGGTAATTAATTCTACAACAATACTCAATAAGGGAAAGCTTGGTTTTAATAAACAAAACGGAACTACTGATTTAACGCAAACATATTGTTAGAAGAGCAGGACAACTCAAAAATATTTATATTAAAAGCAAGAACAAAACAATAATAACCACACTCTACAAGAAACATTGCTTGCTTTCTGGTGATTAATAAACCCCAGGAAAGAATAAAATAGATGTTGTAAGTTTTTTCTTCCCTGTTTCGCCCCAACTGAAATGAACAAAAGAGTTAGATGCCTACAGTGAAACTGAAGTCAAAATTTCACTATGGGCTTATCCTATTACAGGAACATATTGAGGTCCCCCTCCCCAAGGAGCTCAAATTATTTCTTATAATGGTGATAAATGAACAATAGGGAAAGACTCTTTTGTCACAGGAAATTCAGTAAGGGCTTTGCACCCCCTGGACTTTTGGGTCCAGGTAGGAAGTTAAAGGTCCCAGGGCTCTCTGGGAGGGTGGGTCAGGGACCTGCCCCTCTGAAGCAGTGCCTGGACACCACCTGGACACCCCACAGACATCACCTGGATGCCTGTGATGGTGTGGATGGGTGCTAGGGAGTGATGTGCAATAGTCCATGTGCTCTGCAAAGCAGCCCTTCTGCAGGAGGGAAAGAAAAGCATAAGAGGAAAAGTCTCCAGTTTCCTCAGAGGTGATCAAAAGGAGTTGTAGGTCACTAGGTTTTCTTAACATTTTTCAGCTCTAGAACAGTGATGAAAGAGTTCTCCAATGTTCATAGACTGCCTTTCAAGCAGGGGAACTTTTCCTCCCCTGCCAGTCCCAGCAGCCACAGCTCCAACAGAAAGCAGTGGGAGCTCAAGCACATGTATCCTCAGCCAGCAGCAATGGTTAATTCCTACCAAAACAACACTAAAAAGTCAAATAAAACCTAATTGCAATATTTCTCATCAAAACACTTAGCTCAACAGGAAATATGATGTCATACAGGCAGTAAAAGTTTTTAATTTTTTTTTAATTATCCTTTGTTTTTCCAATAAACTGTAGGAAAACAAACTACAGATCCAGTCACCCCTGGATGTTTGCCTCAGAGTACTGCTTACCTCACTTTTATCTAAAATACTCTCTATCCAAATCTGGAGACATTTTCTCAGAACTCAATCTGTCATCACAAACGTGGCAGACAGGTTTTTATGGCCCCAATGCCAGACCATGATTAGAGGTCGGGTGGCTTTTTGGCTGTCAGAAGCTCTCTCTAAGCCCTTGGGCTGCACAATTCATCTCTCACCAGCTCAGATCTCTAACAAACCAAATGTGTCTGAGTCCAGCATTGCAAGGGAACAAGTTGGAAATCTTTACAAAGTTTTCGGATACTGAGATGAAGATGACAGAGAAGGGTAGACAATCTGGATGGATTTTTCAGGTAGATATTGGTTTAAAAATAAAATAAAAATTGCAGTAACTTAAGTTAAAGTGCATTTGTCCATACCTCTCTCCCACGCTCTAGGGATACCAAAGCCGTCCCTCGCACCACATCATGAAGTTGCAAAAGGAGCCATTACATCACTTCTGTAAATGATGTGCGTTTTTCATGTGTCAGCTTCCTTTCCAGGTGCAAAGTCCCCCAAGCCCAGCTGTGACATTCATGTTTCAGTGCTGCATCTATCAGTCATTACCAACATACCCCCTGGGTCAGGTATCATCATGGTGGTACCAGACATCACATTTGCTTGCATCACAGCAGCTAGAGTCCTGTATCATCAGCTAACAGGTGAAAACTGCCTTTTCTAGACGACTGGAATAGCCCAAAACAGCTTCCTGTGCAATGAGCTTTTTTGGAAGCCAACTGGAACATCACAGATCATTACACTTATGGTACTGAATCCTTAGGACCCAATAATATCTTCTGCAGTATCTTAGGCTAAGCTCGTCTAGCATTGGTAGAAAAATCTCTGAACTGTGGAAAACTGAAAATGTAATGACAGAGACAAGTTAATCGGTTGCTATAAAATAATTGCAGCATGGCTACTCCATTGTATATTTTTCCTATTTAATTCTGCATACTCATCCAATGTAAAGTTATCAACAAATGTTAAGGTGCTGGCAAACATTAACACAGAATCCAGAAATCATAGAATCATAGAATCAATTATAGAGTCATAGAATCAATATATATATTGAT
Source organism: Calidris pugnax (assembly GCF_001431845.1). Classification (NCBI taxonomy): domain Eukaryota; kingdom Metazoa; phylum Chordata; class Aves; order Charadriiformes; family Scolopacidae; genus Calidris; species Calidris pugnax. Next base: position 3,227,609 of record NW_015090825.1, read on the forward strand.
ATATAAAGAGGAGGTAGAAACATTCAGGATCTGAGCAATGGGCAGGGTGTGTGTGTGTGTTTGCTTTCTAGTTTAAGGCTGGGGTCTTCCTTGGGTTCTTGCTTTGGTTTTTAGCACCACAGTGACAACATGTCTCGCATCATTGATCAAACGCAAAAGAGTGGGCAAAGTACTGAAAGGTCCCAAGTGCCAGGGGGGATTTGGAGTTTGCTGCAACCTCAGTGGAGTAGCATGTTCACATGAGCCCATCGATTTTACTCAAGCAACTCTTCCCCTTTCCCACCCAGAGCTCAGTTTGTTGTCACTGGGGACAGTGCAAGTTTTGATATCGGGGAGTCAGAAATATCACTGCCTCCACATTACAGCCTGAGCACAGGGGGATAGACCATCTGCACGGCACAAACTTCAGAGCAAGCACAAGCTGCACATCCAGCACTTCAATGAAAGAAGCTAGCCATCAGGTAATGGCTTGCACACACCTTTCTCTCCCTTTCCTCCAGATGTATATTAGCCAAAACCAACCAAACATGAAGGTAGCTTGAGGCCGACTGCATCTGTATTTAGTTTCTGGTCAAATTGGCCAGAGCAAAGCCAACATGAATGCAAGATTGTCTCCTCCTGCCTCAGGGAGGCAGGGCATTGGGCAAACACTCCATGGCAGAGGAATCAAAACTTTTCATTGCCTCTGTGCACTGGTATGCCTACACACATGCTTATTGCAACACCCAGAGAGCAAAAGGTTTCACCCCAAATCCACTTCAGTTCCCCACTATATTCTTCCTACTCTCAGTTTCTGCCTCCAAAATTAAACTCTGACTTTTTTTTTTGTGCTGGTGGTGGATGCTCAGTAGTAAAACCCCATAGTCCAGTGAGGGCTTTGGCTGCCCTCCAGGACCAAACATAAAAGATGCACTTTTTAGGAAACTACAGTAGACAACAGGCATATTACTACAATAGCGTGGCACAAGCACCCAGCTACACATGTGCTCCACGATCCTTGACTTTGGTCTTAAAGCTAATGAAGTCCCAACAGATTTATCATAAATAGATAAAATCTCTAAGAAATCAGAGCTACTACCAATAGAAGAGGGGCAAGAAGGATTTGGGCAATGTATCTCAGCAGCTCAACAGAAATAAACTTACATAGTAAGTCACTCTCGGGACACTTGTGAAGGGAAGTCTGAAGGAAGGCAGAAGGAGAAAATTTCATAATACTCAGTATGAATCTCCAAAATAAAGGGCTTTATGGATATTCCTTTGAAATAGAAAACAATCATTCATTCCAGCTGCGTTCACATCCTTTTTGCCTTCCAGGGTTAATCTGCTGAAAAGCTTTTAGTTAAGATTAATGTATATCCAGCTGTCTCTGGACTTTTCTTTTTTATCCAAAAAATTAACACACACCAAACAAACAAACAGACAACTATTGACAATAACATATTAACAAAAAAGGAACATTTCAATTCGGACACAGTTCCCACCACATTCCCTTTAATTCTGGAAGAATAAAGTGAATTGAATTTGTTTTCCAAAAGCATAAAAAAAAGCAGCGAAGGGATGAAAAAAGGTACTATGCTAATTTATAGCATTGCTTAGAACACAGGGAGATTAAAGGGATTAATAGCTGGAAGCTTGAAGTTGCCAATTGCCTGCGTGGCATGGGCAGTGATAACGTCAGTGTGGTAAGTGATACTACCGATGACATCAATGGTTTTACCTCATAGGTAAATCTAGGAAAAAATTGGCAAAAGAATTATTCACCAAAACACCACAAAACAAAAAATGAACATGCAAATGCATGTATCAAAGCAGAAAAATTAGGGACGAACATCCTTACCCAGATCAGAGAAGAAAAAAACAACCAAGATGTCACCAACAAGCATACTTTGATTTGGGCTTGAAACGGCAGTTTTTAAGGTCTCTTTCTAGGCCTTTCTGGATTCCTTCATACACTGCCAAATACAACCTGGCTGTATTTAACTTACTGCTGTTTATATATAACCTTTCTTTTAGGTACTTGCCATATAGAATTTTTTTTCAGTACAAAGGTGCTGTCATTTCATAATACATGGATAGACACTGGTAACTCTAATTCCTTATCAGAAAGGAATAATTTTATTTTTAAAGCAGAGTTACTGCCCCTCCATATTTAATTAACCAACAACAACTTTTTAGTTGACAGTAGTCACAACCTCTGCATAGGCCCTCTGACAAAAGCTATTTCTCTTTTTGAGATTATGAGGAACCTGTTTCCAAATCCATGGAAATAACGCAGAGGCAAGGCTAACTTTCCAGAGGAGCACCAAATAAAAAGAGAGAAAGGCAGAGGAAGTTTGTGGCTTAGTGGGAAGGTAAATGAAGGCTGTGCAGAAACACTGGCTTGCTCAAGGAGTATGGAAAATGTTAAGTCCATTGACCAAAGAGGATTGCCACCACAACATGAGTGTCTAAGTTCAGGTTGGTACACACAGGAGGTGTCCAGAAACCAGACAATTTTTCACTGACAGGTTTTTCAGTGGGAAATGCCATTTCAATTCTGCCAAAATTGGAAGAAAATAAAGTGAAACAATCTCATGAAAATGAAATTGCACCTTATTGTATCACAAATGTTTCAGAAAGATGCATTCCAAAATGGAATTTTTTTTTTTAAAAAATACCAATCTTTCAAGCTGTATGTACTATATTACATTTTCTTCTAAAGTTTAAAACAGAAATGAAATTAATTCTTACACGCAGTCTCTGCAAATGCTTAACTTGGAGTGAGGAGGGGGAGCTGTCCCCAGAACTCAGCTTTTTTACAGAGTGAAACAATTTGTTCTCTGATCAGAATGACTAGCAACTATATACCTTTAGATACAACACATGTCCTTCTCTGCATTGTTCCACAGAAGATGTACATCTGTTACAGCTAAAGGGAAGATTAACTGAAGCTGAAGTTGTTCATGCTTTCATGTTGGAAGTTCCCTCTGTCAGTAACCAGCACACAAACCAGGACAGAGTGCCATTTTCCATCACCTTGTTTTTGTGGGGCTGTAAAAAGATCAGCCTTAAATGTTATAACACGCAACAGTTTTGTTTATTAATTCATTTTCTAAAAAAAATAACAAGGGAAAGATTTTCCAACATCAACTTACTAGGAAAATTCCTCAGGGTGATCAAAAACTTCTGACAAACTTGAAGTGCTGACAAGGAATGGGAAATTCAAACATCACAGAAGTTGTGGAATTAGTTGCCCTAACATGTGTAAAAACAATTACTGGTGAAACCTTAAAACATTAATTGGTTTACTTGGTTTTTTGGGCCTGATGGAGTTTCCCTGGAGGGCAATTCTAAGGTTACCAGCCTAATAGCATCCAAATCAGCCTCCCCTAAGGAACTATTAAAAAATACTACTCAAAGAGGGAAACACATTCCCAAATGTGTCAAGGCACTGCAATACCCAAGCACCTCGTTGGCAAATGAACTGCTAACTGTACTACAGCTAAGTTATAACAGACATGTTTTAGACTGTACAAAAAAATCCAATTAAAAAAACCAAAAGCAATCACACAGAGTTCAAGACCTTAAAATGAGAATGTATTGGACAAAATAACATGTCAACAAAACTAAAACTAGTAATGATGTGATATGAGGTGGTTGGGAAGTGGCTCAGATATCGGTGCTATTCCTGGATCACTGCTTCAATACCACTTCTACCTTCTCCTTTTCTGCTTGTTAATACTGGCTGCTGCTTTTGCCTGAGAATGCATTAATTCAGCTACATATCACAGACACATATCCATAAAACTGAAAGGTTTAGTATCGACTAAATCACCAACTGTCTTCTCAATAACACTGAAGTCTGGGTTGTATCAGTAGACCACTGAGAAAAGGAGGATTCCCAGTCTTCTCCAAGCTCCCAAATCTGTCAAGGCACTTCTCCTGCCTTATCTGAAGTGCTGTAAAATTTATCCTGAGGAAACATCACAGGCTGATACTGTCTTCATCTTTTTCCTACTTTCAGAGAGCTGAGGCTACCCTGAAGCAGCAGGGTTTCCATTTCAGCATCCCCCCTGCAATTGACCGAATCCTCCCAACATCTTCTACCAATTTTATCTTGGCAGGTTTTCCACAAGAAAGCAGACTGCAAGAAGCAGTCTTGTTCTCTTAAAAAAAAAAAATAATTAAAAAATTAAAAATAGTTGAGGTCCTCTGAGTTCAAACTATCTAGTCCTCAATTTTTTAATTTTTTTTTGCATGTAAAACTGAATAGCCAGTTCCTCCAAAGAGCCAAGAGCGCACAGTGTGCTGACATCAAGATATGCCTGAAAAATTCAGGCACTGTTGTTTCTCAGAGCTGGGTGCAGACCCTTTCCAAGCACATCCAGCCGCACAGCAACACACGCACCCAGCTGAGGCTTCAGCAACTTCACAGGTCAAAACAAAGAAAATAAATCCCAGAAAATTCAACGTACGCAGCATGAAATACTTTCCTTTTCTTCAAGGGAAGTTCTATTTAACAGGCTTTCTGCTTTATTTTTAATGACAGCATCTGTTTATTTTATTGGGCTGTTTTCCAGCAACATACAGAGCCTTCTGCGGCACTCGCTTTTGAGTCTGACTCGGTGCTCGCTTGCACAGCAAAAACAACAAATCATGAAAATATGATGCTGGCGAACAAGCAAAAGGCTGAGACTGTGCGTGTGTGCAAAGCTGGCAGCCTGTGGTGCAGCAGCCTCCCCCTCATCCCTGCGTCACTCAGGCTGTGGCAATCGATTCCCAGCACCGGTGGGGACCCGGCTGGTCCCAAGCCAGCATCGCAGACTGCAGGGGAAGAGCAAAGTTTGTGTGGTGTCCCTTGCCTTCAGCAACAAACAAGTTTGGCCAGGCCCACCGCAGGGATGCTGCCTGATGCCATTCTCTGCTTTCCATCATCCACGGCCTCCAAGGGTTTGCTGGTGGCACAGATGCACGCTGATAACTCTTGGGTGGATAGGAGCAACCTCAGATCATTGGGATCTTCAAAAACCTGCAAGGGGTGCAGAGGTACCAACAGGTGCCCTACACCCTACTGTGCCAAGCATCCTCCACATGGCCCCAGGGTTTCCATTGGCCATGGAGTCATAATTATCCCCTCTGCCTTTACATAGCCAGTTGCTGGCAGTATTAGGAAATGATCATCTCTTTCGCTTGCCTATTCACTTTATTCGTCCTTTTTTTTTTTTTTCCTCTGAATTGCATAATGGCATCAATATACAAAGGATTTTAAGTATTGTATTATATTACCTGCATAAAAGAATCATAGAATTGTCTAGATTAGAAGGGACCTTTTAGATCATCTAGTTCAATCATCAACCTAACACTTCCAAAACCACCACTAGACTATATCCCGCAGATCTACATTGACATATCTTTTAAATACCTCCAGGAATGGTGTCTCCACAACTTCCCTGGGCAGCCTGTTCCAACGCTTGACAATTCTTTCAGTCAAGAAATTTTTCCTAATATCCAATCTAAATTTCCTCTGGCGCAACTTGAGGCCATTTCCTCTTGTTCAATCTCCTGTTACTTGGAAGAAGAGACCAACCCCCACCTGGTTGCAACCTCCTTTCAGGTAGTTGTAGGGAATAAGGTTTTCCCTCAGCGTCCTTTTCTCCAGGCTAAACAACCCCAGCTCCCTCAGCTGCTCCGCGTAAGACTTGTGCTCTAGATCCCTCACCAGCTTTGTTGCCCTTCTCTGGACACACTCCAGAATCTCAGTGTCTTTCTTGTAGTAAGAGGCCCAAAACTGAACACAATGTTATTATTTTTAAAGAAAAGTTAGGCATCGGGCTGAAGATACATCAATTGCTATTGCCCTAGAATAACAATAAGCAACACAATACGGATCAACTGCAGCTTCTAATACACTTAACCAAGAAGAATAGATTTGTCCTCTACCAACATTAAAGGAGAGTTAGGTTCCCCCATTGTGGCCTCTTTTCTTTCTTTTTTTCCACTGGAACACAGACTCCAGCAAGCTTACATGCCAGAAGAGCCCCAGACAGAGAAACCCTAATTCTGCCCCTCCGTCCCATCCACTGTGCATGCCCAGATTACCTGGAGCATGAATAAGTTCTCATATCATAGATTGTTGTAATAGTATATCTTAAAGACAACTAATGGGTGAGTAATTAAATACAACTCAAAGCTGAACGCATTACAGCTTTTGTAATGTGTTTACAAAATTTTTAATGCAGATACAGTGCACTTGGAAAGCAGCATGTCACCTTTAAATAGCATTCCACTTCTAAAGAAAAAAATCCACAAGACCAAGAACAAAGCAAACCCAAACAATAATATCCCTTTCTTACTGCCAGTTTTCCACCAGCTTATCAAAAGCATAATGGAGGTAAATAAAGCCCATTACCTGGACTGAAGTACATCTGATGCAGCCAGCCGAAAAGCAGAGTTTAAGTCTAAATACAGCCAGTCCCAGACGCCCAGAAAACAGTGTTGGCAGGAGCCTCAGATGGTCACTTTATATATGCCCAGGGCACAAGGCAGGACTAAGTCTACCACAACTGGCCTCACTTGTGCTGAGAAGCTTCCAGGGGTCAGGGAGAAGCCTTTGTTCCCCCACGCTGACTGTTGGCCCAGCATACACAGTCTGTGGGATCAGTCAGGAAATCATTTACCACCCCCCAGAGCCCCACCTGAGATTAGAAAGGACGATTAGTTTATTTCTTTTTTATATATATCATCACTAATCAGAAAAAACTTCACTGCCTTGCTGGGACTACTACAGTCCCGCTGCCTACTGCTTTGCCACCAAGCAGCTGGCTGTGTTTTCGCTTAGGATGATAACTGAGCTTGTACAAAAACAAAAGAGGAACAGTCTTCATATATTAACTCAGGCTCTTCACATATTCTCATTAAAGACTTTTTAAACATCACTGAGCAGCCATCAGCTAGGGCTCGCCTGTCAGAAAGCGAAATCCCACCAAGTCTCTTCTTCCTGAGCCACTTGCACACTTTAATCCCTCTAATGTGTACCAGTCTGTTGCCAAATGTAAACACAGTGTTGAGCGTGGGGAGGGAAGATCTCCCCAGAAGACACAGAGTGATAACACTTGCACCCATTCAGCTGAATCGATCGAACGGCTGGCAAATGTAACCCTGGATTGCTTTTTTCCAGAGGTATAAGTTTACGTTAGAGAGAAGCCTCAATTCAAATGCCACGCTATTTTCAGAAACCCAATTTGTCTTTGCAGATGGCCGGTGGTGTTTGTGCTTTCCTGCTCAGCCCTGGTGCCTGCTCTTCCCCTCAGCTCTCCATTCCCCATGTCCTTATTGCTCTGCGCAAACCTGGGGCACTGCCTATCAATCCTCATTACGGGGCAAGAGACACCTTTCCCAAATCATTATTGCAGGGAAAAGAGACAGCCATGATGCTCAAATACCTATGAGAAAGGACAGGTTATGTATCACTTTTTTCAAAGGCACAAAAATATGGAATAAGTTATCTAGAAGTTAAGCCTAACATGGACTTTAAGACAAAAAATGTCACCAAGGGCCAACTGCCAGTGAGAAAAGTTTCTCTAAGGCTTCTGTCCTGGTTTCAGCTGGGATAGAGTTAATTTTTTTCTTAGTAGCTAGTATAGTGCTGTGTTTTTGATTTAGGACAAGAATAACGTTGATAACAAGTGGATGTTTTAGTTGTTGCTGAGCAGTGCTTACGCTAAGTCAACAACTTTTAAGTTTCTTATACTGCCCTGCCAGTGAGCAGGCTGGGGAGAAGTTGGGAAGGCCATACAAGAAGATAGGAGACAACACAGCCAGGACAGCTGACCCCCATATTCCATACCATATGGCATTATGCTCAGTGTATAAACTGGGGGGAGTTAGTGAACAAGCAGCAGTGGCCACCGCTGCTCAGGGACTGACTGGGCATCAGTCAGTGGGTGGTGAGCAACTGCATTGTGCATCACTTAGTTTGTACATTCTATTATCATTATTATTATTATTTTCCCTTATTTTTCTGTCCTATTAAACTGTCTTTGGCTCAACCCACAAGTTTTACCTCTTTTTCCGATTCTCTCCCCGATTCCCCTGGGGTGGGGGTGTGAATGAATGGCTGCGTGGCTGCCTGCCAAGTTAAGCCACAACAGCTTCCCACAAGGGCCCTTGGACCACCCCAGGCAGCAAACACTTGGGCAGAGATCCACAGAGGTGGGCTGGTCACACACTGCTGCTCCATCAGTGTCACCTACAGCTGTGAAGACCATCAGTGTTTTCCTAACATTTTGTTACAACTAACATCACACAAGATTTCCACGAGGGGTGTCACACAGCCACAGAGACCAAGGGTCAGGTGCAGGACAGAGAAGCTCATAGCAGGCACTTCAAAGGATGATTTCTGCATTTAAATGAGCTGGGCAAAACCAAGTCCCTTTGGTACAATGCAAATTAACTGTTGTCACAAACAGATCCAAAGGGAGAGGACCATGACGCTCCGCCAACCAGGAAAAGAAAAATTAGTCTATTTACAGATGTTAAACCACTGCCTGTTAAAAAAAAAAACCAAAACCACAAACCACTCCTTAAAACGTGGCACAAAAATGTGCAGGCGTCGCTCCATTAAACCTTCCCCATAGTCTCAGCCGTCCCTTTCAATTACTCATTTTGGCAGGCTGACGTGCCACGGTGACTCACAGCCCCACGCCAAGAAACTCACTCAGCATCAGCTGCCTGCAAGGCCACCGGTGAGCACAAAGCCCTCGCTGCCCACACTGCCCGTCCCTCCCCTCTCCCTCCCACACCAAGCACCACAGCAAGGGCTCCCCACAAAATCCTCCAGCCGAGGGAAAAATGCCATTGGGCTGGAAGGAAAGAAGTCCTCTCCAGCTAGGGTTTTTTGGTGAGCTTAGTGTTAAAAGAAAAGAGAATAAAAAAGAAAAAGCTCTGTGTAAAATTGTGAAAATCAAGGTGTTCGGTGTACTCACATAATCAGCTGGGAAGGATTTGTAGCTCTGTGTCCTGGAATTGCACTTCGTTGCAAAAAAATTGAGGAGAAGGAGCTCAAAAGAGGGGATGGGAATTAACAACCCAAAGACCTAATGTTTACCTAGTCACAGACAACACCAAAAGTAGGTAAAAAAAATGTGGCGTGTGTGTATTCCCAACTCTCATCACACTGGCTTGCAAACTGGAGAAGAATCAGTAGATACAGCAATCACCATGGACTGGAGGCCAGATCCAAACCAAGGATTTAAGGATAACACAGCCTGTTATGGACTCCGCAAGCAATGCAAACGTACCCCATGCAGTATGCATGTACCTGAACCCTCCTGTCTATACTGGGTAAATCTATCACATAAAGGGGGAAAAAATGCAGTGACTACAACACACTAGCAACATAGTGTGGAGTACAACTTATTACCTGGCATAAACAAGGGCAAGGTGAATTAAAAATGAGGTTAGCATAGGATTGAGCAGGTTTGAAATCACACCAGTAAAAATTGCTTTCATTAGGAAAAGTTTTTTTAGTGGAGGCAAGTACTACTGACAGCTTGCAGCACTCTAAAGCCAAAAAAAAAGCTAAATCCAGCTGGTCAGGAGATTCAGCGTAAAAATAATTATTTGTAATCTGACAATGCTCGGTTCTTCCTAATCTCCAAATCTTCCTGGGTGCTTTAGTTAACCCTTAGGTTTTGGGTTTTTATTTATTCTTCAAGCATCCACCTATGATTAAGAGAGCTGAAAACTTCTTTTTAATAAATAAAAGCTGAATTTATCAAGTAGTCACTGGCCTCTAGAGGATGGGACTTCAAAGGGGGATGGGAGAGAAAAACCTACTACTGAATCAATTTAGTGTATTTCATGATCAAAACTCCAGTTCCGGGTAGATTTCTTCCTTCATGTCTTTCAAGAGTTTTATAAAAATACATCATTACTTCCTACAATATATTACAAACTTTGAAAATCACTCTAAATGTACATAAATACACCTGAGCAATGCAGCAGCTCTGAAATGCAAGGAAGTGCCCTCCTGTCCTCCCCACTGTGACACTGAAGTGGAGGAAAGGAGCACAAATAGAGACGAAAAATTAAAAAAAAATAAAATAAAAAGGTGAAAAAGAAACAACAACAACAAAAACAAACCAGCAAGCCCAGGCAGGAACAGTTCCTTAACCTCTTCAGAGTGGTCACATGCCAAATGCCATGGTGTGCTCAGGGTTTCTATGTTTCAGATGGTTGCTGAGGCATAGGTGTGTGGGACGGTGCTCTCCATGTACCACTAGAGGACAGGACAGTCATTACCAGTGTGACCACTGGTCTGGAGAAATGGGCTAGGGCTCACCTAGAAAGGGAGTTCTTCCAGAAACCCACCAGCTGGTTAAGGGAGAGGCTTGGAAAGGCTTCTGAGAGATGGCCATCAAAAAAAGCACTGAGCCAAGGAGGCTTGATGGGCTTCCCAACTCTCCTTGCTCTTCATGCAGCTTGAAGCTCTCTCTCCTCCTAAAGAGGAAAAATCGGTCTACCTGCTGAATCAGTGTGGAGGAAAAGGAGTCTCCATAGCTTTACTCTTTTTGACCTCTGGGTTTCACAAGGGAAGCAGTTAACCTCTTTGTCCTAACCTCTAAGCTAAAAGAAACTACACACAGCGGCCTCCAGCCTTCCAGAGTTCCTGGGGGGAAAAAAGGTCAACGAATTCCTCAGTCTTCCCTGGAATTTGCTCCCTAGAGCTTAGAGTTTGCATATTTGTGTGCCTGCTTTGCACTAGAGCACATCAGACCATAATGAGCCAAGTGCAAGAGGAATGCTCTGCAGATGGTGCCAGACAAACTCTTCCCCTTACCATTCAGCAAAACCCCTAAGCTTTTGCATCCCGGTTAAACTTCCAAGGCATCCAACATGAGTAATTTACTAGCTAGAGGGATGTGTTTCCAGTGCCAATTCAGGTCTCAAGTTTACTTATTCTCCTCACGTAGCACAACTGGCAGAAGTAACAGAGCAAGATCAAAAGGAAAAGAAACTAGATGAGAAAAGATGAAGTATGAAATAATGCTGGTAACAGACAAGCTGCAATTCATGATCAAAGGAATGAATCAGGCCCCAACTATATAAATAAAGAAGTACCTTCCCCCATTTCTGAAAGAAAGAATTTGCTGTTTGCCCTCTTGTCACGCGATCCTTTCAAGTGCAGTTATACTTGGGTAGCTGAAAGGAAAAAAAAGTGACGGAGCACCTCAAATTTTATTTATTTGCTTTAATCATCACAGAAGAGAGCTCTCCTGAGATCTCACTGCTTTCCCATCCTTGTTGTTCATAATCCACAAAACCTCAGAGCATCTTCTGTTCCAGCTAAACCAGGAGAGTGTCAAAATGAGGTTTTGTGACCTTTACCAGCTCAAAGCAGCCAGAGCAGCACTGGTTGCCCCCAGCTTACACTGCCCACCTCTACAGACACGCAGTGTGCAGCAGTGCCAGCACCTGCAAGTTGACCCTACCCCAAACCTTCATCTCCCTAAATGAAACACAGCACTGCCTGGCCACTTCTGACCTCTCTCCTGTATCAACTCTGCCATGGGCACGCTGACCTGTGAGGCAGCAATATCTCCATCTCCCCAGCCAGGGGATGCAGCAGCTTGATGCTACCTACACCACAGGGCTTCTCGATCATCTGCATTAAGCTGTAGGCAAGAGGCTCAGAGAGGGCTTTATGGCCAGGTGGTGGAAGTATGTGAAAACAAATGATTTTCTACCCACCAGGACCTCAAAGCCATAAAAAGAAGTACCACAAACCTCTTGCCCACTGACGCTGACAACCCCACAATGAGATGGCTGCCACCAGGTCTGCTACTGATGCTCAGGTGAGCAAAGGAGGTCTCTCCACTGGGGTTACTGCTGGTCCTACAGCACCCATCATGCAGGTCCATCCTGGGGAATGGATTTTGGGGCCCGAGTAAAAAAAGATGAGGAAAAAAAAAAATCTAAGCTTTCACTACCTAAGCAAAAAAATACTGATATTTTACAATTCAGACAAATGTCTAGAAGTTTCAAGAGGAATTCTGTGGTGAAATCCTCGCTTTGGCTTTGAAAGTTTCAAACATCATTCACTTCCCATCTTATTTAATAAGGGTGATTCAGTGCACCCCTTTAGCTATAGGACACTGGGAACCTGATGGCATGGAGGTGAAATCTAGGCTATGACAAATTCAGCAGGACCCCGGACACGTTAAAGACCAGGAAGCAACAGAGTTTCTGCGATCTGTCCTAGATCCGAATGAGTTGCTATTTTCCCCTCTCCCTCTTATCCCACACCAGAAATGGGTACAGATCCATGTCATCACTTTAGGAGAGCACAGTGCCAACAGCACCAGCACTACCTTCCTCAGTGTGCAGATTTCTTGTGCTCTGACCTTTTGCATCAGAGTCAGGAAAACATTACAGGATTTCCAACGAAAATGGGTGGTCTCACAGCACACCTGCACATGAAGATTTTGCCCTGAGAAGTGCATCAGCCTGACATCAGCAATAACTAATGGGCATGCCACAAAGCTGGGTATTAAAAGGCTTTTTGTTCCCGTGGGGAGGACCAAGTTTCACAAGACCTGGGCTCATACTATATTTTAGCAACAACCTGACATGCAGAAAACTTGGTTGACCCAACAGAAAAGGCTGTGGGTTTTGGATTCTTTTTTGTTTTTCAGTGTCAGCTTTGAAATACACAAAATGTCCTTGTAGAACAGAAATTTCCAAGTAATTTGGTGTTTGCATGCCAAGATTTTTCAGTGCGATCATTCCTGAACAGAAGGTGACAGTGAGTAAACACATTAAAAGAAAACATGCCAGCATCATTGGAATCGGTACCTCTGTTCCCACTGACAACAGCTGACACATCCCCACAGAAATCTGAACTTCACGAAGCTGCACATTCTGAGAGAAAACAGCTCCTTTGACAATCTTTGCTGTGCTACCAGGTCAAACAGTCCATTTCACCTCATCACCTTCCCTTGTCTCTTGTCTATTTAAATTAACCACTCTAAGGCATCTTCCTTTCCCTATTATTTTTTGGGGTTGCTCTTGACTTCAGGAGAGCTCTCACCTCTGTACAAGTCCCAACTATTGTAACACCAATCATTTCAGGATAAATTTTGACTGGGCGCCTTTGCATAAATGCTTCATTTATGTACATTAGTCACCAAACAAACAGTTGGCAAACAAGAAGTGACTCCTGCGTCTGTGAACAGGCATGATGCTGCTAGGACTAATGAAAGCATTATCCATCAACACACGGTGTTTCACAGAAGAACAATAGAGGTATGGATTTATGACAGTGTGATACAGAAAGTGATGACAGCTGAAAGCAGGAAAGCTGGATGGCAGCTGCAGAAATCCGCAGTTTTGTTTGGCTTTGGATGTAAATTGGAGCTGCTCTCAGCCTTACGTTTTCAGCTGGCTTGGCTGCAAAGTATTTCAAGGGTATCTGATTCAAGCGGTGATGCGGGGCTGCCTCCCCAGGCTGTTTTGCTGGCTGTGTGACCAAGAACCATGTTATCACCCCATCACTTGACAATCTGGACTTAATTCACTTACCAAGATGCAGAGGCACACACGCTCTGCTGTGGGGAGAAGAGAGGAGACTTCCTGGGCAAAGACAAACCCCATCACGTATCCCACATCTCCATGCCACTCAGCTTGCCTTGAATTGCGTCGTGTCCTTCAGGCATGCCGACTGGGGACAGTAACTCCTGTTGGGCTTCACACCTCTTCCTCCCACTTTACCCCCCTCATCGCTCTTTATAATACATCTGTACCTAGGGCAGTTGTTCTGCTTGGGTTTCAGGTTTGTTTCCTAAGGTAGACAGTCCAACTACAGTTACAGCTGTAGGGCAACATTTAGGAAAAATCATTTGATACTTGATTGGGTTGATGAGAAAATAGGGCTCAGATTCAGGCAAGGAGAGACTCTTTGTGAGATGGGGCTGGGTTTTTATGCTGGAGAAAGAAGGACTATAGAGGCAGAGGGAGGGAAATTGTATAATTAAAAAAAAAAAAAAAGGAAAAAAAATAGAAATCCCAAATGTTTTTCCCATGTCTGCATGCCAAAATACGACGAGTTTGGCTAAGAAGAGGAAGACTTCCACTTTGGGAGACAAAGATGTCCCCAGACTTCCTGAAGGATGCAATCACGGAGGTCTGCTCGGTCCATGCCTGGCAAGAATAGGAGAGCAGATGACCTCGGACCACACAGAGTACAATTTCTATCTGAGTAGCTTCACTAAAAGATCATTTAGCAACTCCTGCCTCCCAAAGCTGCAGGCTGTGCTGAAAGGAAACTCAGGCCCAGGGGGTCCCTGCCACCATGAAGCAGGTTCAAAGAGACCATGTAGCCCCTGGCTACATCTTGTCTGGAGACACACACAACTTCTTATGTCTCCACTTCTCTCCATATTGTGGGTTAGCAGACCTAGAGAGGTTCAGAAAGTTAACATAAAATACCAAACAAAGCAAGTGCTTTCTCACACATCATGTCCAGGCGGGGGCTGAGGCTGCTCATATGACAGCACCTTCCAACATCAAGCATCCACATCCAACCCAACCATGCGTTTTCCAGTGAGTCTCTTCCCTGCAGGCTTATGGCTGCATCACAGCTGAAAGAAGGCAGTGGTCAGCCTCACACTCTAGGAAGTTTTCTGAACACTGTTTCAAGCCCGCAAGGTACCTTCTTCAACCTTTATGTTGCCAGCAAGGCTTTGTGACTAGATTTGGGGATATAGCACAATATTTTGGGGAAATAGCACAATATCCCTGCAAGTAGGGTCCTCACTCTATCCCAAAGCACAACAAAACAAGGAAAGCACAGATCCAAACCTCTTCCCATCAGCTGAATGATTGTGCCTGATGGCTTGGCTCAGGGTTATAAAAAAGGGTATTTAAGGGTAGAAACTCCTCTTTCTTCCTCTAAAAACAAAGGTCAACACTTCACAAAATGTCCTTCTACTAATGAAAATTTTTAAATTAAACATCCTGATTTATTCAAAAAGTTTTAGTTTTTATCTAGGCTTTTTGTTGGCAATCAATTCTTCTTTAAAACACAGAATTACTACCAAAAATAAATCTTTAGGGGAAAAAGTTCTTCAGTGCTTGATTACTGCAGCCCTTCAGTTACAGTACTATTTTCACACTTCAGTAATTTCCTCCCAACTAAGTGCGTAAAACATCAATGCTACACATTATTTTAAAAAATTAGCCCAGAGACAGCTTTATGTTTTCATTCTATTCAACACAAGTTCAATGTTCTTTCTCTAAGAAGCAGCAAAGGAGAATAATTCATATTCATGGTCTTGTCTCTTTACCCTCTCCCATTAGAGGCTCATGAGTGTCAATACTACAATACCCACTGTTTTGGGTCAGATTTTTTCTTTAAAAAAAAAAAAAAAAGAAAAGGAAAAAAAAATCAAAAGAAAACCCTTACAGCCAACTCTGACAAAAACTAAACCACTTTCTGTTCCTGACAACAACCCAAGCAGAGCTGCAGCCCTATCCATAGAATCATAGAATGGTTTAGGTTGGAAGGGACCTTAAAGATCATCCAGTTCCAACCCCCCTGCCATCCAGGAGCACCTTTGACCTGTGCACCAAACTCTGAGGGACCCAAGATGTGTGTCCTTCTGAACTGCCACCTTTTCCCTTAGCTCGGAGTTTGGCACCATTATAACATTTATAATTCATCAGTTTTATATCTACTTGCCTGCACTAAGAGCTCAGGGATACAAGATTAAAATCCTTGTTGCAAAAGAGAACTTCCTGCACCAAGAAAGCCCAACCTCGATTAATAATTCATCTACCCAAGGAAGGAACAATATTTGCTTTACAGTGCAAGTTTGGGGGCTGATTTTTATGGCCTGGAATGTCCAAAGGAGTATTCAAAAAATAATGAAATGTAAGGCATAGTCTGGCAGGCTATTTTTAGAAAACTAAATTATCAAGCTTGAACATTAAAGCTAAAGCTAGAGCACTGCAGGACTAAGTAAAAACATAATAATATCTCTATTTTTGAATTTATTAAATATTTGCTCTTTTAAGTAAAATTGTACTTTTGTAATCTCTCCATTTAGAGTAGAGTTTGGGGAAATATTCATGCGCACAGTCAGACAGCTGAATCACCTCCATTTGCTGTGCATCCCATTTGCTTTTTCTGTATTATTCACTACCACAGAGCCACAGTGATTTAACATTAATTTAATTTACATATATTAAATGTGCTCAGAGTATTTGCACAGCTTGACTAGAACTATGGGACCAGCTTTCCAAATTCAGCTAACTTCGTGGCAAAGCCCACAGGATGCAGTTATTTTGCTAAGCTGGCCATGGAACACAGTCACCTCTTAACTCCCCAAATTTAACTATTCATGAAGAGTTAATTACTTCTGTTCTGGGTATCAGCAACAGCTTGACAAGCCTTATGCATTGGCATCTTTATCCTTTCTCAGACCCTTGCTCTGCATCTGTGCCTGCCTCAAAGCCTTTCAGAAAGCCTCTGTGTTGATCAATACAGTTTTCCTTTTGGAAATCATAAAATTTGCCCAGCATAAAAAAGACTGTCATTGCTTTGAGAGCAGAGGTAATCTGGACCTTCACAGTTACCTTTTTGCTCCTTGCATCAGTCTAAGCCCTGGTCTGCAGTGCTAACTAATGCAGATCAAGGGTTAAAGCATCCTCTCTTGGCCATTATTTAGAAGGATCTTTGTTAGATGTGGAAACCAGTTCACAGCTAGATTCATTCCACAACCAGTACCCAAAAAAAAGCAGTCACTGTTCTAGCTGATGGAAATGTTGGGAATATAGATCATTGCTTTTAAATCTGGGAGATAAGTTAAGGAGAGCTTAAGCCTTAACCCACAGATCTCAGTCTGTATTTTCAAAAGGTTTGTGGACCAGGGGTTTGACATACTCGTGACAGAGAAGAGACATCTGCTTCACTGCAGGCACAGCTGCAATGGCATCCCAGGTTTGGGGTTAACCCCTTTTCCAGCAGGACTTTATTTCAGTTTCAAGGAGAAACTTGTACCTGAAACTGGCTGATGGGCTCACTAGGAGCCCAGCAGGCGTACTGCAATGAACACAGCAGTTTGTCTGACTCAGCTGTAGAAGATCAGAACTTGGGAACTGAAAAAATAGGTTAATGAAACTCATAAACATTTTGAAGTTTTAATCAGCTTATGTTTGAAGCATGTCATTTTCTTTCCTCAAGTGAAGAAGCAGCAACTAGAAGTGCAATGTGAAACAAAACACGACTATGGTTCCACAGTCAACGGCTCTCATGGTAGTACAGTACATAACACTAATAGTATTTCTCTGCTACTACGAAAATCCTCAATCCAAAGGCTGTTCGCCTGCACACACAACCTGATATAGGTAATTCATAAAGGTTTTGTGAAGGGAAATACAGAGGCAGGTGTCTGTGGAAGGAACAGTAGAGAGCATAGTAAGCTCAGCTGTGGGAGGAGAGAATGCAGAGAACAGAGGAAAATACAGGGTGAGGACATCCAAATGTGAGGCTGGGAAGAACCATGTAGGCATTTGGGGCAAGCATCTACTCCCAAAACCACAAAACAACCACCAGTGCCTGGCAATATATTTACATCTTTAGTAAAGGATTTAAAACATCCATCTATAAGGAAAGGCTGTGAAGGAGATTAGGGGATCTCAAGAATGTTACCAGTGTCCTAAGGCTCTGTAATAGTAGAAGAGTGTAAGATTTAACTGCCAGAACAACCTAGGCTAACCACGCTCCATTTTAGTACAGAAACTCAGAAAGGAATTTGTGTAGTCCTTGTCAGGCTCACCTGAGGAAACTATCTTTTGGTTTCCAAACGTGGTGATGTTTTTCACTCTGAATCACTGAGCAAGACATACAAGCAACACTATCTCCTGGGCTGAGTTATAGCCCAAGGAGAAATAAATTCCTTTTTAGTCTCAGCAAGCAGCCAGTTGAAGCCCTAGAGAATGGGATTAGTACAATATCAATATGCAAAACCAGTCTCCTTCTAAAACCCCTTAGAAATACCTATACATGAATCACAAGCTGTATTTTCTATTTACATTAAATTCTCCATTATGTTATAAAATCCCTTCCATAAATTTATGAAACTCTAGCTTCTATTTCAGGTCCTTGTCCTCAGATATTTGCAGGGGTAGAGGGAGGTTCCCCCAGAATATCATCTCTTGTATGGCTGGAACCCTTCTTCTACTCTGCAAATCTGTTGCCTGTGAATTTAAGCAGTTCATTTTGTGCCAGTATTCCTCCAATTGGTTCAAGCTACTCCCTTAATTCGAAGCTCCTCCACAGGAAGCGTGTAGCAGTCTTAAGATTACGGAAGGGTGATGGCCAGCCTCTTTCACCTCCCACCACAGATGTGGACAATAAGGAAATCTGGAACAAGCAGCAGAATCCCAAGTAGGCTACAGCCAATCCTTAAACCAAATCACATCGGAAACAGTTCAGTCAGGGGGGTCAAACACAACTATCAACCTGTGTATGATTTGTTGACTAACCACTCCAAATAGCAGAAATTTAACTAATAACACACTAACAGTCAAAAGCATTAGTAGTCAGCTGCAAATGTTAAAAAACCTGATTAAATTCATATAACACACTGGAGAAATACTTGACTTGTAAAAAGTGCTGAAACCCATTTGCTGTGTCTAAGCTTTGTGCGCACTAGATCAATTCAAACAGAAGCAGCACAAGTCAGAGCCTCTGAAGACAGCATCACCATCCCAAGACTGAAAGCCATTTCTCTGTCAGACCACTTGTGTCCCCTTTCCTAGAGAAACTGCTCAGGCTGCTAGAGATTAGGCTGCAGTCTTAAGTAAATTATTAAACCATCTCATTGTTTACGAACTCTGACTCAACATATACTCAATAAAACCATTCAATTGCCTTACCTGAAAATTTACAATAGCTCTATAAGTTTGCAGCTTGTCTGTGATGACCTAAGCAGCTCTTCAACAATTTTGATGCTCATGGTATATTTGAATGTCTCAGTAGTATAGACATTACAACCTTTTGCAGTATCTAAGTATCAGAGTGCCTTAAAATTGTATAACCATCCCCTTTTGGATAGCTTAGGAAGTAAGGTTTTAAATTGTGACCTTCCCTTTTACAGAAAATGCAACACATGCAGGGAGACATAGCAATTTATTGCTAATTGTCCTCTGCTCCTACCCCCTTCAGAGAAGCTTTGCAAGGGGAGATGGGGAGATGGGTTCAGCTCTTCTAGCTCATGTCAGGATGAGGGTATGTGCACAAAAAATTAAGAATGGCATATGTTAAAAGAAAATGATGGGAGTGAGCAAGAAAGCAACAAGAGTCAGCAGGTGAAAACCAACAGGACTTGCAATTAACCATCAGCTACTGTGAAGGTAAGTGACGAGGAATCATGCTGCCCCTAAGCTGTCACCATCATCTCATTGAATGCCAGGCACCAACATAGGTTAGGGGTGGACCTGCTGGAAAGCACTTCTGAGGAGAAGGATCTGGGGGTCCTGGTGGACAGTAAACTATCCATGAGCCACCATGTGCCCTTGTGGCCAATGGAATCCTGGGCCAGTAAACTGTCCGTGAGCCACCATGTGCCCTTGTCGCCAATGGAATCCTGGGCTGTGTAAGGAAGAGTGTGGCCAGTAGGTCGAGGGAGGTCATTCTCGCCCTCTATCTGCACTGGTGAGGCCACAACTGGAATACCACATCTAGTTCTGGGCTCCCCAGTTCAAGAGAGACGG
Source organism: Calidris pugnax (assembly GCF_001431845.1). NCBI lineage: Eukaryota > Metazoa > Chordata > Aves > Charadriiformes > Scolopacidae > Calidris > Calidris pugnax. Next base: position 3,247,364 of record NW_015090825.1, read on the forward strand.
GGAACTACTGGAGAGAGCCCAGCGTAGGGCAACAAAGATGATGAAGGGATTGGAGCATCTCCCTTATGAGGAAAGGCTGAGAGAGCTGGGACTCTTTAGCCTGGAGAAGAGAAGGCTGAGGGGAGACCTTATTAATGCTTATGAGTATCTAAAGGGTGGGTTGAAGGATGGTGGAGCCAGACTCTTTTCAGTGGTTTCCAGCAATAGGACAAGGGGCAACGGGCACAAGCTAGAAGATAGGAAGTTCCATTCAAATATGAGGAAAAACTTCTTTCTAGTGAGGGTGCCAGAGCCCTGGAACAGGCTGCCCAGGGAAGTTGTGGATTCTCTGGAGATCTTCAAGACCCACCTTGATGCAGTCCTGAGTGATGTGCTCTGGGCAACCCTGCTTTAGCAGGGGAGTTGGACTAGATGATCTCTAGAGGTCCCTTCCAACTCTGACAGTTCCGTGATTCCATGATCTCATCAGGGCTCACTCCCCACAAACACCTTTTCTTCCTGTCCACTCCATTGAAAGACAGAGTCCTTGGGGACAAACTGATGAGGAGCAGCAAACCGTGATGCTCAGCAGCCAGGCAAGCCTAGCACCAGAGCGCTGACAGCCCAGAGATTTTGTCTCTGTGCAAGCTTGCGAGGCTTTTGCATTCCAGTGTGGAGATGAACAAGATTTTCTGTTAGCTCCATGGGTACACAGGTCTCCTTCAGTCGAGACAGACCAAAAAGCTGGCAGAGCTTCACTGAGTTCACTGAGGCTTTGCCTTGTCATACTGCCTTGTCTTCTTTTGCCTGAACTTGAGCTGGATATGCAGAAGAAACCACAAATGAGAAATCTTCTGCTTATTAAACTGTGTATAAAATTACTGTGTCACATGGGTACCATCTGTGTTAGCAGAGTGGGTACTAAAAGCAAAGGGTGGAAGAAAGAAATTCATGTTGCTCTATAATGGCAGTCTGTGCTAAATAATACTCCATGGTAAAAGTGATACTTGAAAAGTAATTTGAAAATCTTGTGTTAAGGCAGTTGGCAAAATTTTATTTAAATACCAATTCAAAATTAGGAAATGAAATTCTGATTTAAGAAATTGTTATAAGACTTTTTCATTCGTATTTTTCATATTTTCCACTTAGCCCATACCTAGGATGAAGAGCACTCATTGAAAATGAGTAAATTGAAATTACTGTCTAAAAGCAATGCTCTATAAGCATTTTTTAAGGTCTGTGTTATCACGTTTTTATACTTTTTTTTTAGCAAAATAGATCTAATTTCCCATTCACAGAGCCCAATCTCTGCTTGATTTGTAGTCCAGATTTTGCTGTATTATGCTAATTCATGAGACGTAGAATCAGCTAGAAACAAAGGAAAACAGTTGGTTTTGTTCACTGTGTAAGGAGAAGGAAATACAAGGAATTAATGAACAGAAGAATTGGAATGGCAGGGCAGAGAGAGAGGGACTCGGGTTAAAAAAAAAGAGACTTCCACCACCACCACTTTTAAATGGCTGTTAACAGCCCCTCCCATCTATCCAAAATCACTTGTTTACTGCAAAGAGACCCCTGACTCCCACAGGACATTAACTGTGTAAAGATGGGACATTAGCATGTGTTGAGTCACTGTCTTTATCTCTGATGACGTGGATCCAAATAATCTCCATGCCCATCGCCCCTCCCAGGCTGTGGTGCTGCAGCTCATCACTGTAGACTTCCAGACCAGAGCTCTGGGCTTTCTGGCAATCCTCTTCTTCTCCTCTCTGCCTCTCCTCCTCCTAATTGGGCAGGCAGATCCACACCAGAGCCCTATGGATTGCCACTCAATGCCTTTTAGAAAGAGAGTCTTTAAAAAGAATTTGATAACCACCATCACCACTTTTATCCCTGCAAGTAGGAGAGCAGTGCAGGTCTTTCTTTTTTTAAACAAATTATGGATTCAGTTTCCCACAAAGCGATCTTAGTCTTCTGCCTCCCTTGAGTGCATGCACAGAACAAAAAGCCTCTCCTGATTTCTCTCTTTACAGCTTTCTTCTACAGACAGCATGACAATCTGCTACCTCTTTGGTCAGGAAAACACCTGATTTTAAAAAAAACAGCTCTTTTCTGTCCATCCTTTGCAGCTGGGAGGCCTTCCAGACCCCATCCGCCTACCTGGAAATCAGCCCAAGAAAATCAACAGCCCCCTGGCAGAAAACACTTGTCTTCTGCAGATGGCTCTTCCTGGCCAAAACACACCATGCAAAGGAGTGCAGCACTGGGACTGCCTCAGCTGCCTTTTCTAGCTGGTAACACATCAAGCAGAAGCGGCACCCTGGGGACAGAGCTGAAGGAATTTATGCTTGTCTCTTACCTTCCTTCAGGTTTACAAGAAGTCGTGCTACTGCCTTCCCTCCACTACATTGGGAACATCCACCCCACCTTGGGCTGCGCAGGTGAAAACACTTCTTACACCCTGATTGGCATCAAATCCCTGCTGCAGAGAGATGTTTTAAATCAACAAAAAGGCTGAAATACCACAGAACAGTCATCAGATAGTATGAATAATCCTGAAAGGCAGAGGGGCTCAGCCATCAAAATGGAATTCAGCTTGGCACAGACAGATCCCAAATCTGTCACAGGAGTAACTGAAGAATGCAGAAGTGAGGAAAACTAGTTTTGGCATTTATTTTTCTTAACTTGGACATGTTTTAAATTTAAAATGGGAAGGGCATGTTATTGTAATGAGAATGGATAATATATGTTGTTTTCTATAAAAACAGGCAGAAGTTACATCACCATTAACACAATAACACCATTAATAATTTCCATAAAAGCACAGAAATGAATTAAAACTTAGGTAAAGCAACCTGATGAAGCCATCTTTTTTGCAGAATTTACCCCATGGACTTTTTACCTTAAGTCAAATAATCAGTTTTTACAAGCTACAAACACTTTCACCACCTCTCTGAAGTAAACATTTTTCAAACTAAATCTTGGGTGGGTGGCAGCAGGTGAGGACAGTCCATCTATTGTTTTAATTAAAGTTAGCATTTCTCTTGGTGTTTCAGTCTCTCAGCGACAGAACTGGAGCACAGGTGCCTGTGGGGAGCCCCAGTAACAGCTGAAATTCAACCCAAATTGTTAATCTTTTGGAAGTGGCTCATGACAACCCTAGCACTTCCTTGCCCCTTCTTCTTTGCAGATGCCCAGCCTTCAGTAAAACACAACTGCCTGCTGTGCCAAACAAACCAGTGCCATGCTGTGCACAAGAAGGCTGAATAGAAAAATAAGCCACCCAAAGATACTACCTGACCTCTATTCTTTTCGAGATGTTACTCTTGCATGCCTACCCCTGAAAAGCAAGCAAGCAGAGATCTCCTGTTTTACAAAATATACTGGCTTAGAAGATGAAAAAAATTCCTGCTTGGCAGAGCTTGAGCTAGAAATTTGGTCTTTAAAAAGGCAGCCTTAGCATTCGTTTACACAATCTGCCCAACTGCATGTGCCAAATCTCTGGCACATATTGAAAAAAAGCCAGGGATTATTGTTACTATCAAACTATTGTTACTATCAAATAACAGCAGACATCATCACAGGTGCCTGGTGCCACACACATCCACCTTGTTGTCTCATTTTCTCCCAGAGGAACTGAAAATATTGTGCCAGGGTTTGGAAAGCACAGACTAAGAGGAGCAGGGTTCCAAGAACTTAATGGAAAACATTTGCAGCTGAGATAAAATAAGTGTACCTTTTAATATTAGATGCTCAGAGGGAGATTGCTTAAACCAGAGAAGCAGAGCAGAGGGAAAGGAAGGGGTAGGATTGTATCTTTAAAGAGGATACGTCTTTGACATTAGTTTGGAAGAAGTTATGGAAGAAAACTGACACCTTATTGGTAAGACAAAAATAGCCTAAATAATACAAAAGTTCCTCTTGCCTTTAAAAAGGGATCCATTCTCTTCTGAAAAAGATACTGGGAGAGAGGAATCTGAAAGGCTGCACTGCTGTGGCAGAAAGCAAAAAGCTAGATTACAGGTTACAACTGAAGGCACTCAGAAGAAGCCTACAGGCTGGTGTACTGAAGCTTCGGCAGAGGGAAAAGTTGAATTTTACTTTAATCACTGTTACACCATCTTCTCCCATGGAAAAAAAAGAACCCACAAAAACAAACCAAACATTTGCATCCCCTGCTTGATAGTGATCCATTCAGCCCACACACCCTTGCTGAAGGCCACCAGGCTGTGAAAACTCATTTTTGGTTTAACAGACACATGTCATATTTCAGCTAGTCTAATCACACAAGTGTTCAAACACACCCAGGCAGAGACTGGAGAGCGGTTGTTTCTGCCAGTGCCGTTGCAGCATTTAGGGATTCATAGCAGGGCAGGGAGGATGTCAGAAACATATTCTGCATTCAAGGCTTTGGAGATGGGGCCTGGAACATCCCTCAGGGAAAAAGGAATCATGTGAACAGCGATAAGGAGAAGACTATCACACTTTAACAGCAAAGTCCCAAGTAGGCGCTGCCAGGAAAGGGCTTCAGGCTGCAAGTCTTTGTGAGTCTCAGCCAACCAGCTCCCCAGGAATGTAACTCTGGGAGTGTAATAGGATTTAAAGGATATCCCCGTGCTCAGTACTGTTTCACCAGCTAAGTGCTATGGATCTGGTGGATTTTGAGACAAAGCGCGTGTCCTCCTCCACTGCCAGGTGCTCGCCCAGGGCTCTGAATGCCCTATGGAAGCTAAGCCCCCAAAAGCTACACCAAGGTACCTGCACTCTGAGGATTGCCAGTTCCCTCTTTTTTTCCCCATAAAGGTATGGCATTCCATTACTGAAACATCCTACATCCTTTTATGTACAATGGGATGCCCCACCTAGTCTCCAGTTGCCATTCTTGCAGAAAGAGGCATGTCTCTCAAATGGCATCAGCTTTGTCATATTTGCCATCAGGATCCAAGATTAATAAAGACATCATGAGTGGCACCAGGACCCTAGATCTACACAGTCAAATCACACCTTAAGTGTCCTACCCAAATAATCACTTGAGTAGTTTGTGGCACAACTAATACTTTGATGACAACATTTTGCCTCCGCTTTTACCTATTTGCCTTGCTTTTCCATTCAGGGTTCAGTGGGCTCATGGATGCACCTTCAAGGTGTTTTTTTCTGGAACAGGAAGCAAGAGGCACTTTCAAGCTCAGGAAGAATAAAGGGCAGTAAGACATTGCTCTTCTCCAGATAAGTTTATATAAAAGTTCAGCAAATAAATTCCGAAATCTAGAGGGTATTCTCTCACAAATAAAAAGTAATTGCCATGAATGCAAATAGATGAAACAACACAAATGTTTTTAACTGGAGATGGTTGGGAAAACTTACGATAAGCCTTTCAGGTCAAAGCTTTCAAAGCTGATGATGCATATTAGAGATCAGTTATTGTTACTTAACATGGTTTACTCGTCTTCTAGTCTACAATTATCATAACCAGATGGAATTTTTCCAGGTGTATTTATGACACCAATATATGCAGTAATGTCTGAATGTCTTATCCTTGCCAGGTTATGAGCATCATCTTCCACAGACTAAAAGAAATTTGAAGTTTCTTTACCCTGATGGATTGATCTCAAGAAGTTTCTTTTAAGTATTCCAGGTCTCAGATAAAATAACAAAGTGATTCTGGTTGCTTACAATCAGTCACAACAGATCACAGAAAAAAAACTAGCACAAAGAGCGCACCAACACTTCAAGTGTCACCTGGGAAAACAACAATTTAGTGTTTTCCACAGCATAAGAAATTGAAATACAAGGTCATGTCACAGAGGTTTACAGAATCAGGAGTCTTTCCTATCCTGGGATCCATTCTTTAAAAGGCTCTTGCAGAGTTTGTTGGCTTTCAAACACCACTGCAATGACAGAACTTAAATACAAGAGATTATGTATGATCCAAAGAACTTTACTGACTACCCTTCCCCCCTGCCCCACACCATGCCCCCAAAAAAGCCAAAAAACTCTTAGGGCATTTCACCTAATTAATTTAGTTAACTTTCCAAAACTATTACAGAGCTAAATGTTGTTCATCTCACAGTTATTCAGAAGGGTTAGATAAAGTCGAAGATTAATTTTAGCAAAGTAATATTTGATGGCTAAGTGCTAGAAGATGTGCAGAGAGCCAGGAAAGAGTGATGTAGGAGCACTGTGTTGTTGTAGAAGGGACAAAATTACTTCAATAGTTTCTCTGTGTTCATAATTCTTGTAATTATATTCTCTCATAAGGAAAATAACCTCAAGAATATCTGAGTCAACAACAGTTATGTTCAACCACAGCTTTCTCAGATCAGTTTTATCACATAACATATTTTCCAGACATATTTTGTCCTATTCTTCCCCTTTATTAAACAGAAAAGGTCACCAACATCCAAGTTCAATGCAGCTCTAGCGACAGCAGTTAGATCGGGAACTTTATTCACAAACAAGTAGGACGTTGTTTAGTAGAAAAATTAATCTGCTGGAGGTTCGAGCACTGACACTCAGGAAATTATTACGCAGCTAAGCACCACTTCATAAGCTCTTCTGTTCCCCATAACTCCATTCAACATCATCAGCCCCAGCATGGGAGGCTGAGGCCAAGTTGCTGAACAGCACTAAAACACGTGTCCCTGCAAGACCCTTGGCAGAGGGACTGTGGGGAGAAAAGTATGGCAAAATGCTTCCCAGAACAGGCCAGAAACTGAGGAGAGTACATTTACAGCTTCTAAATGAGAACAAGCTGCAGATCTAGTGGGCAAACGACACCAAAAAGTCGATGGGGCTCCAAAAATTATCTTCTTTGACTTTGAGCCTGAGGAAGGCTTCAGCCTTCAGGGACAGTCTTGCCTTGTGAATGGCAACAAAAGGTTTTTGTCTTCCTTTCAAAAATTAGAGCTTGCTTGTGGTAGGGTCTGAATTTTATCACAGTGCTCCACATTGCCACCTTGGCTCCTACAGAAATGGCCAGCTCTTCAGATCCCCCACCTGGACAGAGCACTTCATGCTTGTCTGTCCAGGGTGGCCTTCTCAGTACTCCTCTGTGCTGAGCAGCTGCATTTTTGTAGCATCTATGGCTGATGAAGCTGGAGAAAAACATTTTATTTCTAGATTACAGAACAATTCTGTGAAGTGAAGCAGCACTAGTGCAGTCGTCCAACCCAAAACCAAACAAATGGAAGAGTATCTCCTGAGGGCCATGGACTACAGATGAGCTTAATCCAGTTTGTCATCCCTTCAACCTTTCCCAAACACAGTGGATTTCCAATAGCCTTTTATCCTTTCTTTAGGTTTCTCAATAGAAAATTATTTTTCTTCCTTTGTAGGGCCCTTCTTGTCAAACTCAGATTTCATGTTAGTGCTCCTTACTGTAGGGCTCAGCTACTCAATTCCCTTTCCTTTTTCCTGAGTTGGGTCTCCAGATGGTGGCAGTTCCTGCAGCTTATTACAGCCAACAGACAAATGGGTAAGCTTTTCATGCAGAAATTTTTCTTTTCTAGTGAAAGAAAGTACTCTTTTACCTGAATGTGCTGGATGCACTTCATTTCTTTTTAAAGTTACATGCTTTAGTGTAGCCTTTGTAGAAGAGAGGGAAAGAGATCAATAAATAAAATAAATAAACCATAAAGGCATCTCTTCCAGAGTCAAAAGGATGAAGGGGAAATGGTACTGAGGAGACCACGAGGTTATTTCATCGATCTACCAGCATTCCTAAAAAACGCACCAAAATTAGGGAACATCATATCGCAGGATGCAGAAGTCAGGCACATTGCTCAAAGCCTCAGCTCCTGGAATCATTGGTGTACATTGCAATTCTAATATCTCAGAAGAAAGAAAAAAGAAGAAAAAAAAAAAAAAAAAAGAAATTTTCCGCTGGGATTGCTGGGAAAAAAAAAAACATTGAAATAT
>NW_015090825.1:3255533-3404798 GCF_001431845.1 Calidris pugnax
AATTGGGGTACATTGCAATTCTAAAATCCAAAAAAAAAAAAAAAAAAAAAAAAAAAAAAAAAAAAAAAGTACTTTCCAGCTGTGATTGCTGGGAAAAAAACAAACATTGAAATATGCTCTGAGAAGACATGAAACATAACTGTAAAGCTCAGGAGGAAAAACAAAAAGGGCATTCTGCTTCCCAAATAAAGCTCTTTAGCCAACTAGAGCACATCGGCATCATACAACTACTTTCTCTTGTGAGAATAGCAGTGTAATGCAATTAGCATTAATTTGGAGAGGAATAAGGAAATGGCTCACCATGACCATGCATAATAGACCAATCACTCATACAGGCAGAGTCTCTGGCTATAAGTAGTCCAATCACAAGTGTGAGATGCCGAGTAGCATGGCTAACACTCAAAAGCAAATTTAAGTTGGCTTTGAAGTTAGCTGACTTACAGTCAGTGTCAATCTGAAGTGGCAAAGGCATTTAGGAGTGGGCAATCAAGTCAAATGAATGTGACAGCAGATCACTTGAATTAAATTACCTTGTACACAGGGCTGAAATTAGAAAGCAGGGGCTAAGGCCATGCAGGTAGAGGTGCTGTCAAACACTAGAATTCAGTCAGTCACAGGCAGAAAATAGCAGCTCTCTTGAAGAGGCACTGGCTATGATCAGGAAGACAAATGGTGCTACCATTTACCTAAGAAAGAGCACCACTGTTAGGGAAAATATGACCCCCATAGTTTTGTGTCTTAACGTTGTTAATGTTACCATTTTTCCAGAATGCCTTTGAATCTGAGAGCAGGGACAAGACATTTCCAACACCAACCACAGGAAATGTACTTTGAAGTGGTGTTACAGACCTTTTCTCCTGATAACTTATACAAAGCTTACTCAAAGGCACCAGCTGAAAACTTGGCCCATGATATCCGATGATGAACAGTTTTCTCTTTTGAATATGTCTGCACATACATATAAGTGACCTTGAAAATCTGTTTATGTCCTCCCAAATTTTTTTCCTTATATGTTCCATACTTGAACAGATGACTCCTCTCAATTCCTAAGCTATCTCACATAGTGGATTTTTCCAACAATAAAAGCCATCAAATGCTTTGACATTGTCAAATCATAGAAGCTAGGCAGGGGTGGAACAGAATAAGCTGGACAGCATACCTGCAGCACATCTCATCTACAAAAAATTGAGATGGTGACAAATAAGTACATGGCATCCTCCCTCCACCAGGACATAAATCAAAATTACCAGGAAAATGGGACTGTAATCTTGATTGGTCCAGAGTCTGTGACTCACTGCATTTGGTCCAGCTCCAGGTCAAAATTAACATCGTTAGCTTAAAAACAAGGCCACTTTAAAGGCCTAATATCTGAGGAAACCTCAGGTCTATTAAAAAGTAAAGGTAAATTGAACCACCACTTTGAAAAAAAAGAACAAACACGCAATTATGTTCCAGCTCTGGCATCCTAAAAAATATGAGGCCTTAAAAACATAATTCTAATTATATTAGACATTTCTATTCACTCTGCTATGAAACTTTCAGGATTTAGAATTTCCCAAGTGTAGAAAATTAAGGCTTTGTTTCTTATAAAAATACAAGGACTGTCAGCTGCCAGCCCTCAGAAAAACACCCAGGATTAATCTCTAACTCCAGCAGCCCATGAGAAACCACATGCTGAAATCAGGTGGATGCAAGTATAAATGATGCAAAGCAGCTTACTTCAACAGACCCATGTGAAGGCTTTCAGAAACAGTCAACATTTTGAAATCCTGGTTTTAGACCAGTGATCACCAAACAAAAACCCCAAATTCCCTCTTGTGCAAACACTGGTGACAGAGGTATGGTGTTTCAGATGAGTCATAAAAATCAAGATCCTGTACTCTTGTGGTAGCTGAGATCCCTTGGCAATCTTTCTAAAACAGGACTGTCCCATTTTCTGCTTTGCCTCTAATTCGACTATTTCCTCCCTGCGCTGCCCATTGGGAATCGCTTAATATGATTTCAGTTTGGAAAGGCACCTTTCTTTCCTGTCCTTAATTTCACGTGGCTTTGCAGCAAACTGGCATGCATCACATCTGTCTGATGCAAGGGATTCAAATGCAACATATAACATGCTCTAGAATTTTCAGATCCTGTGGAAGAAATGTACTGAAATACGTCATTATACACGCAAGTTAAACAGCAGATCCAGGCTCATTTCAGCAACAACAAAGAAGGATCCATTTGTTGCATTGCTTTGATATTGAGGAACACAGTTTTTTTCAAAGGGAATGTAAATTTACGCCTGCTATTTATAAGCACAATTATTTGGTACAAACAAGATAGTTCAACCGCCTGCCCACAGAGTCGCTTATAGATGCACAGTTCATGTAGGGACAATGTATTCACAGAACTGATACCTCTTTGAAAATGTCAAGGTTCTGGCCTAAAGCTCTAGAGGCAAAGCCTCGGCCAGTGAATAGTGTCAGCTCCAAAAGTGAGGCTGTGAGGGCTTTCCCTTTTCACAACTTAGTATCCACATCAATTACTTCCAACTTAAAACCACAAGTCACAAAATAAAAACAAGGTTTTACAATGCAATGCATTTCAGTTCAAAACATCCTAATAATACAGGGGTAAGGAGGTCCCTCTTCCCAACCATGCCCTTTTTCTTAAAATTCAGTATGGAAAGCTTCAAAAGCTTGAAGAACTTTAGTATCCTTGCTCTGGTGTTACTCTGTAGAGCATAATTTTCCCTATTCTTATTCCTCATTCTACTCCTAAAGTGTTAGGGATAGTTTCTTCTATCAGAACTGATAGCATTTCATTGTCTTCCCCAAAGATCTGCTAACTTACAACAGCAGAAAACTTAGCCATTCATAAAGGCAGAATTAGAAAAAGAATTATTGAAGATCCCTTTAAATCCAAATCCTAGTGAATCATATTTGTATAACAAAATACTAGAAGAAGGTAATGGTCTTTCCTTGCCATCTCATAAATTTACCTGTCATCTTGTAAAATACTTCTACAACAGAATTACAGTGGTGAGCAAGCCAACAACTACAATGATGGAAATCAGATGGAATTCAATCAGCCACAAAACACTGATATTACTTAGGTGTATGAAAATATGGCTTATCTGAACAGCATGGCCAGATGCTGCTACCCCAGCTTTCCCTAGAAGGAGCTTGATGCTATGAGATGTTAAACACCTTGAGTGCGAGTAACAAGGCAGAAATCAAGAATGTTCTATACCTCTTTCGTATGGCTAGGACCTATAATCCTAATTATTCAGCAGTTAAAGTGGAACCAGTCAGCCGTATACACTCCAGCCTACACCATAGCAGGGGCTGCCACTGTAAGCTGCCTCCAGCATCCGAGGCAGCTCCAGTTTTCTCACACATAAGAATTGCCAGTAGTAATGAAGAAGGGTGTAGAGCAAGGGTTTAAGCATTTAAGGAAGTCTGGGAACTGTGAAGGGTTAGTTACACAAAAACAACATATCTAAAGATTTTCAGTCTTTTTAATAGTTGTGCAAATGGAGTTGCCAATTAAAAATCATACTTGCTGAAAGATTTACTGGGCGGAAATATCACCATTAAATGATTCGTAGGAGAAAGAGTAGTGAAATGGATGCTAGAAATGTAAATGCTATTTAATTAAAACAAAGTTTGTAGAGAGTTCACTGCACCATTTAGAATTAACTGTACAGGTTCCTTCAGACCAAATAGCTAGCTTAACAGGAGTGAGCATATATTCAGTCTCTGAAAAACAATTTCATGCAATTTTATGGCTGAAGCCTTTTTGTATTTCTTTCTTTTTGAAGAATAAGCCAGATAATAAGAGTATTGAAAACCATTTCAAAGTTGAATAACCTGAAACTCTAAGTGCTCCCTTTAATGATCTGCTGCCCCTCCGTGCATCATTTCTCAGCAATCTTGTGCTCATCCATGTTTCAGATACTGCTGTCTGTCCCAAGATCACTAAAAGGTCATTCATGGACTCTAAGGACCCACTGTAAAACTTAACTGAGCTCTGAAAATAACCTTTCATCTGTAATGATGTGTTGTAATCTCCCTGCAAAATACTAATAATTTGTAGGCTTTGTTGAGGTAATTGTGTTTACCCAAACCCGTAAGTCTGAAGTATTGAAGTGCTGGGGTTTAGATATTGGTGACCAAGCCACTGTGCAAACATATTCATTTTCATTCAATGTATCGATTTTTTTTTTCTCTCCACACAACTTCCCCTGTCATTTAGACCCAAGGAAAGAAGGAAAATAAAAGCCACTTTTGCCAGCCTTCCTCCCTCTTTCTTCTTTCAGAAAAGGTCTCCTGTGAAGGATCACATCAACTCAGTGTGGCAGAAAACAGCAGTTGCAGGCAAATTCAAATAGCAGAAAGACTATGATAATGTCAATGCATTAAAAGGGTCGCCTAATTAATAAGAATTTGCCATACCAATTACATATATCCTTGCACACTGATAATTAAGACACTCAGGATACACAGTTGCCATGAACATGGATGTAACTCCTGGCCGTATGATGACGGTCTGCACCTCAGAAGAAACTAAATGCCACAGAGCTATGAGAAAAGGGCCTTAGGTCCCAGAGAGCCATTGTGAGATGGAGTAAACCTGCACCCTCATGTAGCTGCCAGTTACATCTGATGCCTTTTCTAAATGCCATCTCTTAGACTTGCATTATTTCAAGATAATCTTGACACTCACTGGAAAAAGCCCCCCCTCCCAAAAAAAGTATCTAGTATTTCCCCAAAAGAAAAATTAGGATAATGCAAATGCTCAAAAGTTCAGAAGAGAAATTAAAAGTCCTTAATACTTTTTTTAATCTCCCGATTTTTAAACATCCAGCATTTTGTAGTTGCTCAAGGTTGAAAATTGCATTTATTTGCTCTTTTCTGCTTCATGGTCAGATAAGCAACAGTTATCTAGAAACTTGCTGAACAGACTAGTTGTGTTTTTTGGTTTTCTTTTTTATGTAAAGCAATAGATTACAGAAGGTTACATAGAGCATGGAAATGGTACATCAGGGTCACGTCACCAGGAACCAAAACAACATGGCACGTACAAGTAGAAATGAGTTACAGGGACTTTTGCTACTATTTCTACAGTGTTGTGCCATCACAGATGAGATTAAAAAAATGTGGTGATGGTGGGAATAGGGAAGGGAAATAGCTTTGAGGTAATCGCTCTTGTAAAATGACATCCAGGTCAGAAAAGGAATTAAAGAGTCTCCTTTTTCATTTTCAGGGAGATAAACGATATCCAGAGGACCCCCATGCTGGGAGTTAATCTTGTCTGTACCTACACTCCCTTTACAGTTAGTGTGGAGAAATCAGTGGCTGCAGGCTGGGGTTTACCAGTGTCTTTTTTGATGCCCAGACCAGGCAGAGATGCATTTAGTGCAGAAATCTCCTTTCTGGCTGAGTAGTTCATAGTTACAGCTACCTAGGAGTACCTAACCTGGCTGAGATCCCACCTGTGAAGGTTGTCAGGGTCTGGAGACTAGTTGTCCAGCACCTGGAAGATATTTACACAAACGGTGTGTTTTCAAGAAAGGGAGGCCAAATCTACTTGAAAAACTAGGATCTGCAACACATGGGCTGTTCCATTAGAACATCATCCCCTTCACAGAAAATAAAGATTATGTAACCCAAATTTTTTCTGATATGATTTTTTTCCTCCAAGCATTCCAGAAGAGTTATTGATATACAGAGGGATCACTAATCACCATCAGGATTTCCTTTGTCCACATTTTTTTTTTTTTTAAATTATTTTTCTTAAACAAGCTCTGGTAAGTTGCATTGTGAAAAAAAAGTTCAGGTCTTTGGATTTTAGGGACATTACTACCAATCCTGCTCTTAATTGACAGAGATCGATTCACCTCTGGAAATGATATGGCCACTCCACACCCTCAACAACATTTGCTCTTTAAAGACTGCAAAATTTCTCTGAAATTTTCCAACAGGATATATCAATTCAGAAGTAGGGGTAAAAAAAAAACCCAACCAAACATCACCACTCAAGTGCAGCCCAAAATAAGGCAGATGTTCCTTGCAGGATTTTCCACCTCTCTTTCGTAAGTTACTCCATAAAATCTAATCACACCATGTAGTTGCTGCAATATGCACAACATTCATCACTGAAGTTTTCATTAGTTAAAATTCATTCTCATCAGTAAAAACACAGATGGCTCCTAAAAGCAGCTTCTTCTATTCCAAACTGTCATATCCATCTTCATCACTTGCTTTGCAGGCACCTAACAGAATACTTATAAAATCTGGGCTCCTTTGTGGTGCAATGCTGAACATTTAGAAGTATATGCTGTCATTTGGTCAACTGCAGGACTAGAGCAAATTTGATTCAAAGGGTGGTGTCAGTGGGGTTTTTTTTGAGATCTTTGACATCAGGGCAGCATATCTAAAAGATATTAGTAATCCCTGTAAATCAATTTCCCAACATGTACTCTGTCTGTTAGTAGATAACAAAGAGTCCTTTGCTCACTTAGGCTTCCAAACCGGAAATATTAATACATTTCATTAAATGCCTTTAAAAACTGTGGTTACGGTGTGCTGAGTTTGTCACCTTGTGAAAATCTGCACAGCTCTACTGCCACTTTCTCAGCAAGCTGTGTTTGAGGAGATGCTGGAGGGTGTTTTCCCCACTTGCCTGGGTGGATGGGCTCCTCTGTGGGGCTGCTGCAGAAGCTGCTAAGTGAAGGCACAAAGGCACGAGCTCCACTATTCCTCCCTTTGTGGACTCTGCTGCAAACGTGCACTCTGCTTTTCTGCAGATATCCAGTAATGAGGTAAGTGCTCACAATACCAGCAGCTGCATGACTGGTAACGGAGTGACACAGCTACTTATGATATACTTGAAACAGCCATTATTCTTACAGAACTCATGAGAATTAGAGTGGAAAACTGAGACCGGGTCATTCACACACTGGTATTTTTATACAAATGAGGTCTACCTATCCTTTCTGCTTCTAACAGATGCTTTTGTTAAAGGTGGATTGGGAACCAGACTGAAAGAAGATTTTCTTAGCAGAAGAAATGATGTGTGGAATAATTAATCTTTTTTTCCTAACTCACTCACAAAATATGTTCACATAAATAAGCACTCTCTTCCTTGTTCATACATGCTCGCATTCTTCTTTCCCATCTAAAATATTAATTTCCTCCAGAACTTCTAGCTACAAAGCACTAGACTAATATTCATCAAGAGTTATCAAAAGAACTAATGATCAGCCAAAATTATCCCTGCTAGCATCCAAATTAGCATCAGACTGATAAATATGTGTTACTCTGAAACTGCTGGTCTTGCAAAGCATGAATGGCTAAAAGGTCTTAATTTGACATCACACAGATTGTCACTGCACCTTATGGCACATCAACAACTGTCAGGATGCCACCCGTGCCCTAGGAGTCAAAGTTTAATTGAATTAAAAGAGCAAAGGACTGGACTTCAGAAGTGGGTTTCCTTTTCCATCAAAAAACACATATCCTTCATCTTTTTGACTTATAAAAAGATATAATGAAAAAAGCAGTGCACATTCTAATATTTGATTTGGGGCAAAAGTATTTCAGCAAAATTTCCTCAGCCCAAAGACAGGGATAGAGGAGAATTTAATTACAAAACTTATTGAAAATGTGTTAGTTTTACTATTCTTCCTTCTGTCATATTTCTTCTTTAAGCATAATGGAAAGACTTGCAGACCAGGTACTCGAACGAAAATGACAGTTTATGAATATAAGCCCCTGAACATACTGCAAGCAGTAAACCTATTTAAAAAATCTCCCTTTGTCTCCACGACAAATTATTTTTACCCACAATTACACTAACATGCTAAGTACTAGGGCTGCTAAGCCTAATACGTAGAGCATAGAGCCTGATTTTGGGGTCTGGTTTAAGAGGATGTAACATCATTCATTTAAAGGAAATTTTTCAAGGTTGCCTTTCATCTTACATCCTTGCATCAAAATTAAATAGTAAACTGGTTCTAAAAAATAAGCACCTTTAAAACCAAACCTCTGCTCAGAGAGATTTCTGCTGAGAGATCTCTGCTCAAAGGCACAGTTATCAACCTACTGAGATTATCAGAAGCACTAGGAAATCTCACAGAGGTACCTAAACTTTCAAAGTTTGATCAAAATGCCACTGGGGCATCTGAGCATGAATGACCTTGTTAGCTCCCAAATTCTCAGTCTCATGAAGACACCCATGAACACGTTCCATTCGTTTTGCTAAAATTACAGGTGCGCCGCCAGTTAAGTGTGTGCAGGGCTACAACAGCATGTTGTCTAGCTATCTGTTGGGAATACTTGATTAAATAGCTAATGAACAGATTTAGTCATTTCTCCAGTGCCTGTGCTATTCTAGAAATTACCATTAAACTTTTAGAAATATCTTTGTTATGCAAACAAGCCTGAGGTCAGGTATTTCCACACGCAGACCGCTCACTATTACCAACTACTACAATGGTGCAGCACATTCTCCATCAGCTATTCACAGTTCATGCTCTATGATTGATTACTTAAATCACCAGGTATTACTTCTCCACCCAGAGAGCTTTCAAAATGGCTGATTAACATTTATAGAAGTAATATCTTGGGAACCACTCCATTGCCTGAATATTTGCTGGTAAATATTATTTTGCAAAAATACAAGTCCTTTCTACAGACCCCAGAAATCAAAAGAATAAAAAAGGTAAGAAAATAGTTTCAAATCTAGCAGGGTAGTATGTCATCTTCATTTGATTTCAAGTAATAATGGTAATCTATTAATACCACCAGCAGGAACAGCAAATGTAAGAATTATTAAAACTAATGTGGTAATTGTGGGATGATGTGAACCAAAACCAGAGAGACAGGGTACACTGCAAAATATTATTGTTCTAAGAAGAATTTGTTTAATATATTATTTTACACCTATAATGCAACCCCCCCCCCCCCCCCCCCCCAAAAAAAAAAAGAGAAATCAAATCAATGATGTCATAATCTTTGGCTGGTTTACATGATGGCAAATGTATCTGCATGGGCACATGGGCATAGAGAAGACTGAATCTCAAAAAGTAACCTGCCAAACTCAATTTAATTTATACTTGCCTGATGTTCAAGTAAAACCCCCCCCCCCCAAAAACAACAACAACAGAAACAACCACACACCAAAAAAACCCAAACAAAACACACACCTCCCCCCAGTAAAATCTCCATTCTTCTTTGCATTTCTTTTTCTCTGAGAGTCCTAAAATTATCTCCTTAGTTTGAATATCAATTTCATCCAAAGGGATGCTGTGTTTTAACCAAAGATGATAAAAAAGTATTAAGCTAGATTGGGCTTTATGAAGTCAGAGAAAGAACTCATTAAAGATTAAATTCTGCTAGCAATCCATCGTCCTGCCTTCAGGGTAATTTTGAATTGAGATATTAGACTTTGGGAATACCTCCTTCTACCCAATTCACACAGTGTCATTTTTCAGCTAGGGAGCCCACATCTCAGGTCCCATAGAGCAACTGTTGAGAGCTTCTAAGCAAGCTTCCTTGCTTAGACAGAAACCAGTGCGTGTCACCTTCAACATGTTCCCCTGATTACAAAAGTAACCAAGTGCCCTGACACTTTATGAAACACCTCTCAGTCATATTGGGAATGAAATCGCTTAAAAAGCCGTGACTTTGGGGGTATCAGTACTTCAGCTCTTTGGCCGCAAAATGGGACCGACTGCACACACCGACCGACAGCATCTAGACAGATAAAAAAAGAAAGCAGAAGAAAGATAATATCAGAAACCCAACCAAAAATGTTGCAAGAAAAAAGCAGAATGTGTAATTTGCCTCAGTTCAGAAGGAATGAATAGCAGAGCTGGGAATTGAAAGCAGAAAGCAGATCTTCTGGCCTTAATTTTCAAAATATCTGTATCCAGCACTACCTTTCCCAAATGAGAATTGATAGAAAAGCAGCTGTTTGATTTCTTCTTCCTCCTAAGGAAAATCTCACTGTAAACAAGATGATAAAGCGAGGCAGGATCTAATCAGGACCGAGACAACGTCTGGCAGGGCTATCAGTCTTGATGCTCCAAGAGCTCTTCAAGGACTCAAGGGAAGGCATTTGTGCCCCAGTCCGTGAGTCTGTCTCAAAGGCTAGCTTTGCCCAGCCGTTGTGGTAATTGGATGAAATAAATCCCTAAGGGAGCTGGGAAGGGGTGTTTGAGCGTGGGTGGCAGGGAACGATTTAGCTTCAGTAATAACTGATGTAGCTGGGCTTCAAAAGCCATGCTAATCTTCATAGAAATGATTAAAAAAAAAAAGAAAAAAAAATAAAGCTTTGATGAAAAAACAAGTTTACATTTAAAAAACCAAAAAACATGGAAAGGATGTCCAGAATCAGTTTAAGACAATCTGATATTTGATGAGATTTGAGCCATCCTACAACTTACAACAGCAAGGAGCCTAGCCTCATGACAACAAAAGCTGCTAACTCCTGTTACGCTCCAGCAAAATTGCAAAATCAGTGCTGTTATGATCTCACTATAACAAAACTGTATCTGCCAGCTTTTACACAACTAATCAAGTGTCTGGAATAAACCACGGTGCATTCTGAGTCCATGTGCATTGAAACTGCTGCACAACACAGAGACCTTCCCACGTGTAACCACCTACTCCAGCTCCTGCAAACAGCCTGTACAGCCACGTTGCTTCAGTGTCCAGACAAGTTTTTGGATGTTTCCGGTCCTTCCACTGGAGCCTGTTTTTCCCCAGAATGACCTCACAGTCAGAAACTATTTTCATTACATCCTGATCTGTTTTAGTTTAATTACTTGGGTTTCTCCCCCCGCCCCCATATATTTAGAATAATTTGCAGACGTGACTATAGCTGTTTTAGTTTCCCACATCACTGTCTTTCATGATATTTGCCAGATTTACCCCCCTCTTTTTTAGCAAGCTAAAGGGCTTTACAGGCTACTGGTCACCTGCAGATTTAGATTTTAAAGGCCTGAATTCTCTTACTATGCTTCAAATTAACCACAGCAGGACAGAAACACTTTGCCATGGAAAGGTGGACAACAAAGAGTGCAGAGATATCACTGGCCATGAGATATTATGATATATTAGATAGATAGACTTGGGTACTTAGAGAGGATAGATGGGGTGCCCATCTTTAAGAAACAGAGAGTTTCTTCCTCTTTAAAAATTTCAGACCTACTACAAAACACAACCAGCGTAGCTCTTTCCAGAAGCACAGCCAGCACTTTCATTAGATGTGAAACTGAGGACAGTCCATGATGCAGTCCAATTAGATTTGTAATGAACAGCTCTTCAATATCAACAGAGGCTTTTGTTCAGAAAGGATGGGAAATCTGGGCAAGGCACATTTGCAAGAATAAGAGAAGTTCTGGAGCATTCAAAGAGATACAATACTGTGTTTGCCATTTACTTTTCCACTGCTTAAGTAGTGGTGAATACACCATGGCCAACTTGGAGGAATAAGGAAATTTAAAGAGTAACCAACAGCAAAGTGGAAAAAAATGAAAGCAAAAAAAAAAGGAAGAAAAAAATGTGCCTTTGAGATGAATAAAATACCAGATCCCACAGAGGAGGCAGATGGGAGCATTCCCAAAAAGAAGAGGAAAGTGTTACATTTAAAACTGAAGCAAAGAACAGAATGAAGATTGCACTGCATCCACTGAGAGGTAATAAGATGTCATTTCCAGTACATAAAAGAGGTCAACTGAGAAGAGTCAGTAGTAACTCAGAGACAGTAGAGGCAAGTTGGTGATAGCAGAGGCAGCAATAACAGAATACGTAAATTAATTGCTTACTTTCCTGATCACATGGAAAGATGTGTAACTGATGTGAAAGAAACAGAATTTTATTTTTTAGGAAGAGATAATAGGAACTAGGACAAAGCAGGGCTAGTATCAAAAAAATTAAGAAAAACACCGAGTCTCTACAAACGTCACCACAGATTCTGGCAGAGGCCCTTTTTGCAGCCAGGGAATAATCTGAGTGCGTGACAAAAATTCCTACTAAATGACGCTGAGTGAAGGACTTAGAGATTGTTGAAAGGGTAAAAATTGATCTCTAGCTGTAGAGAGAGCATCAATTAGAGCAATGAGATGGGCTCTAATATACAACTTAGTCTGGAAAGAAATACATATTTTAAATGGATTTATGAAAGAAGACACGTCAAAACTAAATCTCGTAATGCTTAAGAGGGAAATGTTAACTAAGGACACAGGAGAGCCTGTGTGGGACTTGAGTTTGTTCCCTGGACTAGAGGTCAGAAAACAAGTTCTGATCCCAGCTTGATCTCTGACCTTTGAGGGATCATACATGACAAACTTCTGCTCTTTGTCTCGTTTCATTTTTTCACCAGCAAACTTTGGGGCCAGTGCTGTTCCTCGCGTACCACAGACAGCACACCTCCACTATGGGTCCAGAACATAACTCACTCAGTTGCATCACATAAAAGCGATGAAATTGAAAGACAATAGGACATAAAATAAAAGAACAGGTGACTTAGTGACTAAAGTAAAATCCTAGGAACACTTTTTTATTGAACAGCAGGTACAAGAGTTAAGTGCTGCAGAAGGAGAAAACCATGGGAGAAAGTAATAAAGGCTGTAGTTGTTATCACAACGTATACTGTCTCGAGAGTGAGCTGCAGTAAATGACTGGGACAGTGTAGAAGACAGAAGAGAGAAATCAAATTCAGAAGAGGATAGGAAGGATAGCAACAGCAGCAGACACAGGCTGCATAATGTACAGGTCCCTGTTGGGGAAAGTGACAGGCATGTTTTAGGCCATCCATTTGCTTTCAGAAGAATTTCTCTGAATCCTCCTTGTCCTGGGTAAGCATTTCATGCAAACCTTCCACACTGTTTTACAAGTGAATGCAAAGTAGTTACATAGTGCTTTTTCTTTTCTGGCCAGATAAATGTTGCTCTTAACTATGTTTCCTCTATTGAAACGTACTTGCCAATCTTTTTTTTTTTTTTTTTTAATTATGCACTTTAATTATTTTCTTTCTAGTAATCTTCTTAGAAAAGGAAATGAACATGGCATGAGCATGCAAAGCAGAACAAATGCACTTTAAAGCATGTGTTTATTAGCAAAATAATTTTCAGTTATGTAGGGGAAAAAAGGCAGGTAGATGACATATTTTATGTATTTATGCTGTAAGCTGCAGGGATCCAAGCTCACTTTACAGGAGTTACCTCAGGTCTTGCAATCCCCCTGCCAACCTGATGCACAGCAGGGGGTAATTCCCCTGCCAGCAGCAGAAGTGGAACCAGTCTGCTTTGAGATTCCCATTATTTCATTTAGGCTGTGAGCTGATAAACTGCTTTAGCAGTTGACACCAAGTCAAATTCAGTGGTCATAGGAAATTTTTTTTGCTTTTAGTGTGAAGAATGATAGGTGAGCAGTTGAGCAAGTGATGAGATAATCCACCTTGCTGGTGGAGGCAAGAGGTTGGTACTGATCACCACTGGTGTTGAGGAGTTGTTTCCTTGCTGGTTACAAGCAGTGGGGAAAAATTTCTCCCAGCTCAGCATCAGTTGGAGCCTTTCTGACCCTGCTCTAAATGAAAGCTTGTCATCTCCAGGTAACATCACGCAGGACACAACAAACATCTTCCCAACTCTCCATTGTGCAAAACCTTGCATACTTCCAAAAGCAACAGGTGGCTTGCAATATTTCTTGAGAATTAACATTAGTTAAAATAGAAGGTTTGCCATAAACCTGCATTTTTTCCTTTCAGGTCCACCCTAAGACCTGATGGGAGTGGTGACCCCATGCTCCCTCTGGTCTCTTGTGGGCTGGGTGCTCACCAGGGTTGGCCCTTCCCCAGCCCTGGTGACACCGACCAAAGCAGGCCCTGACCACACATGAGAGGGACCATGCACAGGTCAGACCACTCTTCCTCTATCACATCCACATAAAATCTCTGTTCCGGGCTAAACTGCTGAAGTTTTCTTGTATCTTACAGAAAATTTGTGAATAGTAGCTTTAAAAGTTCTGTGTTCCTTAGGAAGGCTCAGTGCGTATTCAGTCATCCCTGGAATACCGTAACTGATATTTCCACATTAGAATAATGTCCTATTTATAATCTGCCATAACCTGCAGTTACAGCTCAGAAAAAATAAGAATAGTGCTGAAATCATCGTTACAGAATAGCATGTTGGCTAATGTTATAAAATGGTGTCACATTTTAAAGTGTTTGCTCATCCCTAGCTGTCCTATTAAGGATGAGAAATTAAGAAGTTGGAGAAAAATCTAGTGAAAGCTGCTGATTTAGGAAGCTCAGATGTGCAGAAAGTCCTAATAATTCTAGCCCCCATATCATCTTCTCATAAGGGAGCAAAAAGTTGACCTTCTAGTGACATGTAGTGTTCTGAAAAGAATAAAAAGTCCTTACAGACAAGAATATATGTCATGGACCAGAGACAAAATACGGAAGGGGTCAGGTTGTCAAAGGAAGTTCAGTAAAATATCCTTTTGCAGAGACCAGCTAGTCTCCTGCGCTAGTAAATTCTGAAAGGCTGATAGGCTATTTTGTTAAGCAAAGATAAAGTGGGTGCACTGCTGCCAAGCTGCAGACCAGAGGTCTTACCTAGTGTTCAGATGTTTCCTACCTTTTCTGATTATTATGATTTTAGATCTCATGTCTCTTGCTCACTGAAACTGAGGGATGTCCCTTTTTTACCCCTTCTTCCTTTTAAATAAAATTATTTCTACCTAGTTTTAATTACATGATCAGATGTCCTGCAGTGGGAGGTCTCTTTATTACACAAGCTAGTCTAATGCTCAAATGAATGAGATCAGAGAATCAATCTAAGGAGTCAATATTTAAGACACTTGATGGACTGCATTTTTGGCTATTAACTCTACCTGACTGCAGAACAAGATGTTTTTGTTTAAGAAATCAGCACACGGCCTTCAGCTTCTCATACATTTCAGTATCTTTTTTTTTCCCCCAAAAAACCAGTTTCCTTTCTACATTGAACATGTGGGAATTCCCTCTCATCATTCACATAAATCTCTGAAATTATGACAGTATTGTAGTACAATGGCATGTAGAAAAAATTACAACTTCAACCAGGGCCTCATTGTAACAATCCCAGTGTATTCACAAAGTTAAAAATATTCCCTGCTATAGTCTAAGTATAGGAAAGAAGGAAAAAGGAGAAATACATCATCTCATTTTGTAGCCAAGGAACCAAAGCTCCAGGACATTCAGAACAGCCCCCTGGAGCCGGTTAACATTTTTAACAGTCTTCAAACAAGACTCAGTCTTATCTGGCAAAATATTCAAAAACTGCAGTTCAATTTTTAGATGTTTCTGCCCCACCTAAACCAAAGGCACTCAAGGAGCCCCTGAGCTGAGTACCACATTATATGCCTTTTCTCTCCCTCAACCCCTATCCAGTGTATTAGCTTCAAAGTGTTTTCCCCAACATTTGGTGTAGCTGATATCACTGGGATCAAGCAAAGAAGAATTGATCCCATATCCTACAATGGCCTCCAGTGTCCCATGAGAAACTACCAGAAGAAATAATAAAATAAAAAATAATCTCTACCTTAAATCTTTTTTCCTTCTCCTTTTCACTTCTCATTTTCAGCAGGTCTGTTAACTTGCCCGGGTTCATCTATCAGTCCTTTGATCTTTAAATCAGCAAAACGTCCAAGTTTGTAACTGTATCTATCCCTAATCAAGCAAGCAAGCAAAGAGATATACATTTCACATTAATGGTTTGCTTAAATCCTGTAGGTCTTAATACCTTCAGAATGTGTAATGCAAGCAATAGGAGTTTAGTTTTTTTCCTTATTAATGACATATAGTTGATAAAAGACAATGACTAGTAAACAAATACATGCCAACAAAACATTCTCATGTTTTTATAGGTAGTAGAGATGATGAAGCCTTACTCTCCTTATGAAAAGGCTTTCTCTGACACAAATTCATTGAACATAAAGCACTGGAGACTAAGCTTCTAGGCTGCTTTTTGAATGCAGAATAATGAAGTTCTTTAGCACATGTCTTGGGGGAGTTGGGGGGGAACATTGCTTTGCCATTTAAAATTTTGAAAAACTGTTTTACTGAGAAATTGCTGAGATTCCATGACATCACACATAGTTTGAAGGATGATATTACTAATTTTCAGAGGTTATTCCAGTATTTGGTCATGCTTTTGCCACTCTGGCAAAACATGATATTAACTTGGCTAATAACATATCTCTGAATACAATTACTTAGCCATGTTGTATGTATGTATGAAGTTTGGCAGCTACATACCCTAAGTATATTATTTAGTCTTGGCTTACTCTATTATAGGCTTGCAAAGGAAAATTCAGCTTTCCTACCTGGGTTTCTTCTCCAAAGTGCAAAATATTGCAGCCACACAGGCTGCATGACTAGGAATGCAGGCACATAAGGATGCTGGAAGAGTCTCCAGAATCATCAAGGCTGTTGCTGCCAGGCAATGGTATAAATAATTTTGTAGGTGACCAACCTCTATCTCAGTAATAGTTTTTCCTCCACTACACTTACAGGAAGGTTACTTCAAAGTCTTTTTTTTCTGGCAGCTTGATACCTTTTAATTTTCAGCCACAGGACATGTATAGCTAATAAACACCTATTACTTTTTGCATTACTCCTCTATTAGCTCAAACAGCTCTTTTACATCCTGCTGTCTGCTACTCCATCCCCAAACACACAAATGCTCCCAACACCGTGACAGCAGCAAATTCCATTAATGCATTCTTACTTTTTCTGCCTATACCATTAAATAAAATGTTAAATGTAAATAATTACAAAAGCCACAAATGAAGTTCAACTAGCACGTTGCTTTGAGAACGCCCTGTTACCTCCCCACTCCTGTTCTCTCCAGGACACCACCACATGAACATGCTCAGATTTCCTTCCCCCTGGCATCTGTGCATAAATCTTTAAGGCCCATTTGCATCCTGCATGTTCCTCCCTAACAGTGAAATTAAACAACATTGCTCAGTGTTAGACAGGTATTTTGAGCAACCACTGACTTCATTGCACAATTTTGCTGATAAACTGTAATGGCTTTGGAAAAGAATGCACCTTTGGCAATTCAAGACATCTCTTCTCAAGTCCAAACCATTCCTTAGAGATAAATAGTTGTGTGTGCCTGCATACATTCCTTCCACGGACCAAGAAATCAGAAACTCTTCCAAGTGTCACTGATTACAGAGATTTATTCACCATATTATACCTATAGCTTCAGGAATATCATCAAGTAGCTACCTAGCAACCATGAAAATCACAGGGTCAGACAATTTGTGCTGATCAGACACACAATCAGTTGATTAGCTCCAATTCTTCCAAGTGTCACTGATTACATACACATCCATCGGCCAGAGATTTATTCACCATATTATACCTATAGCTTCAGGAATATCATCAAGTAGCTACCTAGCAACCATGAAAATCACAGGGTCAGACAATTTGTGCTGATCAGACACACAATCAGTTGATTAGCTCCAATTAATTTGGATTTTGATTTCTTAATTTTTCAGCCACCTGTTCTCAGGGAGATTTCAACACTCCTCATGTTCCTCAACAAGAAAGAGCTTGGCTAATATCACTGAATTTTGCATAAATATCTTTTTCTCAAGAATAAAGATCTGTACTGCTTGTTACATATATAAACTGCAATATAGTGAACGTTGCAGCACCACATGATTTTCCTGTGGACACTGAATAGCAAATGTTCAACAGTATACTTTTTTAATCAATAATTTCTCATCTCCTGCACTTGAATAGTTAAAATAAACCAAAGTGCTGTATTTATGAATTTCCCCAAAAGTTTTTGCCATGCCTTCCATCCAGAAACACACACTAGTTCAGTTTAATTCGAACTTTCCTTATCATTGCCTGTGTTTCCAGTGGAAACAATACACGATTTCTGCAGGCAAAGTTTCAGAGCTACAGCAAAGAAGTAAAAATGTGCGAAGAAACCAGAGAAGCATTAGAAGGGTTGACATTCTTTGTCCTCTTCTTCAAACACTTGAAAATAAGTGTAACCAATTCAAACTCCGTGTGGTCCAATAAACTGCCAGCAATCAAATGGTCTCAAACTCCCACAATTAGGATTCCAAATTTTGCACAATTCCCCCTCTAATATGTTAAGGTTCTACAATAAATAAATAAAATCTTTGTACTGAAAGAGATGAAGATTTTTTAGGCATATATACAGATCCCATATGCCAATGCTCAGCAGCACTGCTCGTTCTTGCTGGGGAAAAAAAAACCAAACCACAAAACCACAATGTATATTCCTTTTAAAGATCCAGCAAGTTTTAAACACTAGTTTATTGAAGAAAGCAGCAATGATTCATAGGTCAACCTGGTTTGGGGACTATAAGATAGAGCTAACCCTGGAAATGCACAGTTATTTGGGATATAGTTGCTTATCTATGATGTCTGGATTGCGGTTCCTCAACCCATGGTGGTGAAGAACCACTTGCACAGACTCCCACTGACCTCAGTATTGCCTTTCAGCAACAAGTTATCCTAGTGAGGAAGGAAGGATGTGTCATTGCACTGAATTCACTCAGGACCCGGAGAATTCAGCTGCCAAACCCTCATCAGCCTCTGCAGACAATGTGCAGGCTGCAGCCGAGCCAGGGCAAACTCAAGAGCACAGCCTTGGTCAGGCCCTTGTCTCAGCATTAAATGTTAAACCATCACTTCACACCAGGTGAGGCCGAATGTCTCAAGTAGACAGATGTAAGGGTTTGACCATGGGCAAAAACAAGACTTTCTCCTGTTTCCTCTTTATTGAAAACAGCAAAAAGGGTTTTGCTGAAGTTTTTCCAGAGACACGTTGGCACCTTTACATACAGGTGGCACTACCTGCTCTAGCTAATCCCTGCACATAGTGGTTAATTGAAATAGTTCACACTGAGAATCAGGCTTTGCCAACAAAGCCCCCAATGACAGAAGTTTCTAAGATGCATTTAGCATCCAGGTCATTTTTTCTCAGGATTGTGCCTCACTTTTCAGTGTGAATTCCTTTCTGTCTTTGTAACAGCAGCCTTGTGCGAAAACTAACTTTATGCATCCATTGCCTCCCAGTTTGTCATCCAGCATGGAAGCACCAAGACCCCTCACCTTTCCACCTGCTGCCAGAGATGTCAAAAGGTGGCTGCAGACCCCACAAGAAGAAAAACAAAAAGAGGACTAGGGAAAATTAGGCATATTACTGTCAGCATTGCCCCTGCATTGTGAGGAGACAGCACTCAAACTTCTTGCTGCTTGCAATCAGCAAAAGTTGTTTTTAAAAGTTACTTGGGGAAGTGGATGGACATTTATTTCATTCTCAGAGTGGCAGAAGAGTGGGTACATGGTGCCCCGTAAAAGGTTTAAGTATTAAGGGAATCTAAAGGTATGGAGACTGTACACACATAGAATATAAGCGTTTATGTACTTATATAAAAATTATTCATTTCTATGATTTTGCTTCCTGTCATGTTAAATTCAGAGCCTGGCAGAGGCTGAGATCTGGAAGCCACCATCTCTCACAGGCGTGAGAGGCCACCAGTTTCCTGCCTGGCTGCATCTTGCTTCATGTCTCGCTATGTTCCCCAAACCAGCCCTCAATCTTTTTCTTTTTTACCTGAAACAATGACGAGTAGCCTGATGTTCACAGCATACCTCTATAGAGCATCATTTTTTCAGCTGCAGATATATACAGATGCAGACAAAAATAATTCAGGAGGGCAGAATGAGGAAATGTTTCCTTAAAGAGAATCAATACCACTTTTTTATTATTAAAATGACTCAATGTACAAGTTTACCACACAACGTAAAGGCCTTAGTCATAAATACATGCATACCCATGAAGACCACCAGCCACATGCTAATTACAAATCCTTCTGAAAACATCCATCTGAAAACAGAGGACTTGTTCCTTCTAGCTCAGGAACAAACTAAAAAAGGCTTTCATGGTCACTCAGAGCCCTGTCTGTGCTCACTGCTCAGGAAAGAGCATGACAGGATCTGGCCCCCTGTTACTTCCATCGTATTGACTCTTCCCTGCCTGCTCCTGATGGGAGATGTGACAATGCTCCTACTGTATAATGTATCCAGTTGTGCCATGCGTAATCAGGGTTATGCACTAGCTGTTCTCTGCCACAAATATTATCCTAGTTAATGTGTAAACCTTGTAATAATTTTAAATAATAGCCTAGCGTGGTGTTCTTAAGTTTTTAAAATACCTTAATGCATTGTGAAAACTTTTAAATAATAGCCTAGCGTGGTGTTTTTAAAATACCTTAATGCATTGTGAAAAATACAGTATCTCCAAGTACTGACTTCTCTCAATAAATAATGCACACAAAAAAAAAGCCCACATTTATGACACCTTTAGGACTAAAGTACACTGGACCTTGAAATAGCTGTGGTATTTGCACGGGAAAAAAACAAAAGCGTATAAGGTTTTAAAAGGGTCTCTCATCTGACCCAGAAGGAAATAATGCACTGTGAGAAAAACACATGGTAAGAGCTCGCAACCCTAAGGGCTTCTGTATGAAAAAATAATAAAACCCCCAATTCTTTCTCCAAATACCCTGTCAAGCTGTACGGCAGCGTAGTGCTGGGAGCTGCTTTCGTGCCACAGTCACAAACAGCGTGTGTGCAGAGAATTGTGCAGACTCAAGGCTGAGCCAGGGTGTCAGAGAAACAACTCGCACTTAAAACGCCCATTCACGCTGCTTGCTGGAAGAAAAAAGCATCCGTTTCCCCTATTATGCCACATACATCCTCCAGACACAAACCAAAGCTTGTGGGGGGCAGAGTCTCTCCTGGCACCCCCCCTCACCTTCAGCACTCCAAAGCCCCAGAGCAAAGCCATGACAAAAGCAGACGGTTCCTAAGGTTACGGCAGCATAGAATTGAACATTACTGTTTGTGAAGTGCTTTTAGGTGTCTGAGGGCATCATCCAGCCAGTGCTGGGTTGCCTCTGAGATGGAGGTACCACCACCCCCCATAAGCAACCTCCTGCCTATTTGCGCTTCCATTAGGAAGGAAGTGAGGAAAGGGATATATAAATATAATTATTTTCTGAGTTCCTGCCAGTTAAACGCATGAGGATGTTTCAAATAAATTTTTGGAAAAGAACTCCTGCAATATTGTGGGAGGACTCGAAGGAAGATGACTGCTACCCTTGATTTCATTTCAGGAAAAACATATGCTAAATTGTAGGAATTAATTTTCCGGCTAATATTGTGACATTTCTACAATATGGTCAAATTAAAATGATAATAACTGTATTTGGCTTGTTTATCCTGCACCAATGGCAGAATGTATACTGGGGGGAGGCGAAAGGGGGGAGTTGTACATTAATTAGTGCTAATTTGCATGAGATTAAAGCATCAGTTGTGTAGAAGCCATGAGATACGGTTTAGAATCTTTTTACAAGCCTGATTTTTAATTCGTCCAGATTAACTAAATATTGGTGTCTGTCAGCAAGACACTGACTGAAAGTATAACAACTCCATCTGCCTCCAGAGTTCCATGAACTCACTTTGGAGTTGATGCACACAAACACACACCTGAGGAGGAAACATGGACTCACACCCTGACAGCATCTAGAGCTCAATAAAGGGAGCCTTAAAGAGGGTCTCTGCTCCAAAAATGTGACCATTTCACCCACTTGTGCAGAATACCCACATCTTTTCACCAAAGGAAGCATATTTTCCTCTAATATTCTAGCCCTGCAAATACAGACATGGGTATGAAAATCAACCAGCACACCTTCCTTGTGGTCAATTAGAGGCTTTTCTTTTTATGACTGTGTATAACCACCAGTCAAAATATCCAGCTTGTACCCAGGTGGAACGGTGCAATGGTTCCAGGCCAGGGTTCAGGCTAGTGTTAACACTGGGCTTTCATACAGGATTGTTCCCAATTAGTTCTCTGGCTATTTTCCCCTTCTGGATTTATTAATTCAGCAGGTGTCATCTCTGCTAAGAGTATACTCTGTCATCCTTACTCATGCAAATATCACGATTCCAGTGGTTTAATTAAAAAGAAGATCATGGATTGAAGAGAAAAATCATAACAGGGCAAAATAACTGTGAAAAATACCTCCGTAAGCACTGATCCTGTTTCTTCTAAAGCCTACAGAAATGCTGACATATATACTCAAAGATAATTCAAACATTAAAGAAAAACAGTATCTCAGTCATGTACCCTAATTTAAGAGAAGCTTCTTGGCTTGCTGATGTGGCATGCTTTTGACTTTCCATCCTACAAATCTGACTGGAATGAGGTGCTGTCTGTTGAGTCCCGGACAGAAACCTGTACAACATCTTGAAGAGATTATCAGATTATCACCTTTTCTTAGGAAATGCTCAGGTCTGGCTGCCCAGGTTCACTTTGGATTCTTCTTGATTGGACACGTTTTAACAGTTATTTTAAAAGGATACATATAGGACCGAGGTCCATCCCAACATCTTCAAAAACAGCAACTTTACCTCTGGCCACCACAGTGGGGTTTCTATCTAATTTTACCCAATAGCCAAGGTTTTGTGTATCAACACTGCTGGATAAAGGCTATAACCTGATGCCCACTTAGTTTACTTTTAAAGATTGTACTACTTATTAATCTAATCCTACCCTATATCTACTCATAATTAGGTTGAGACTAAAACTCATAAATATATAATGTAATTCACTTTTTTCAACTGGTTGATCCCAAAGGGCCCAAAGAAATAAGTAGCAGTAACAAAAATGAGTTTCCATTATCAACACTAGAAGACACACCTCCAACAACACAAGATCCGTTGATGAAGGGAATGTCATATTTTACTGTGCAGCCTGGAGACCTTTTAAATACCATGCAGATGTCAGACTAAACCAAAAGAAGCAGCAGAAATTAAATTCTGCAAGTATTGAATTATGTCTCCTGCCTGCCAGCCAGCTGCTGCTTATTTTCAGATTAATGGGCAGTATGGCAATGCTCAGGCATCCAACTGCACATGAAAACCAAAGGAAACAAAGTTTGTCCAGCAGGTGACTGGAGGAAATGTGCGTGTTGTGAGTTTTAATTCTTTTTTTTTTTTTTTTTTTTTTGCAAGCGACTTAAAGATATTATACTCTTTTCTCATGTATTCAGAAGATGCATACATTTTCAGCCATCATCCCACACCCTTTCATACCATATGAACAGCTGCAGCATGTTATAACTCCTCTTTAAGTTAAACATACACTGAGAAACAAAGGATAGTTCAGATCATCCCACCACATTGCAAATAAGATGCTAAACTGGTAACTGGCAATTAACAATTCATATAACACATGTTAATATACAATCTGCTCAACCTAAATGATCCATAAGAACCTGGAAGTGTGCCAATTGCAATGTTTTATCTCATGTGATTTTACATATGCCCTAATTTTTCTAATTTAGGCCAAATCCTTTTAATTTTGAATATCAAAATATCACATGAGGGCATGAACATTGGTGGATCCATGTGAAGGTTTATTCTTTCTAAAACTTCTGGCAACAGCATTTCTTATGAATGGCAAATATTTCCTTCTTTAGCAGATCTTTTAGCAACATCCTGGCACAAAACTAACTATACCCAGAACAGCAAATTATAGTTTTTTTGCATTCCATAAAGTTAAAAGCAAGTATTAAATCCAGGTCATTCCTTTAAAAAGTATTCTTTAAGTTCACTATTGGCTCTGGTTCAGTGTCTCAGGTAGATTCTCCCTGATTGTACAGAGCCTAAGTTCATTTTCATTAAAAAAATCACTTTAAATATTTTCCATATTTCCTCAAGTTAACACTTTCCTACCTTAATGATAAATATCAGCATAAATATCTTTCACCTTCATTGTCTCTCAGTAGTGTGACTTTTAAGTGACTCAACCCATTTTAAAAGCTGCACTACCTACAGACAGCTGGGGTGAAGGAGGCTTTTTAACTTGATCAGCGCTTTTTAAAAGTCATTATCTCAAACCATTGAAAAGCTGGATGAGGCACCATTTTTGGTCAGCATCTTAATGCTTTGACTCCTGCCAGAAATCATGAAAAACTTAATTTTAGTCTGATGTTCAAAAGCCCACCAAAGCAGTCCCCCCGGTTTCAGCCCTGGGGTGGGCTGATGGGCAGAGTGCCGCTTTGCTCCCTGGCACTGTGCTCTCTGGGGTTCATATTTATTAGGGGCAGCTCAGGGGGGTGCAGCCACATCCCTGAGCTCACCATCTTCTGGTGCCAAAGAAACAGCCAGGCAGGGACCAAGGAGAAGCTGGCACAAACCCAGCCAGGGTCCCAGCAGCCAGGCACAGGATTTATATGAGAGGTGTTAGCGTTAGGATGAAAGAGAGCAGAGGCAAAAGAAATTAAAGAGCCATCGTGCAACTCTTTGAGGGGTAACAAAAGCAACTGAGTCCTCCAGGAAAGCAGTTGAACATTTGTGCCAGCACGTAATCCTCTAAAGCTGCCAGACCCAAAGGCTCCAGAGATGGGGGAGAGAGGCTGTGCAGCAGGCTTGCAGCATCCGAAGCAAGGCAGTGCTAGTAAAGGGGTGTCCCCCACCTGCACCCCAGATAAACCTGGCCACAGATAGCAGAACAGGGTAGAAAAACTGTTCAAAAGGAAATATCAGAGTTGAGGAAAATCCACTAACAACTAAAGCATATTTTTTTTCTTATGAGATGTGGTATGAGCAGCAGCTAACTAATATTATTTGTTTTAAAACTAGTAGCATATGGAAGCAGATTCTGCTACCCCCAACTCAGTTGAGTAGTCCTTATGCCTATGTAGTCCCAGTGAAATTAATTATTCTTTTCAGAAAGCAAGATGTTTCTTTACATTGGAAAGCCAAAATCTAAACCTTGGTAATTTTCAAACACTGTCGACACACACTATCTGCCCTGGCATTCAAAGAAAAAAAAAAAAAAAAAAAAAAAAAAAATGGATTATCAGTGAGATTAATGAGAAAATGTGCTTGTTTGCCATGGACAACATAATCAGAGGACAGGGAAGAAGGCAACCACTGACAATTCTTAGCTGCATTACAAGGTAAAACATGCCTGGCAGCAGAATACTGCATTGTGACAGTCAAAGCAGTAATTCTCTTTATCTGTCCCCCAGGAAAAAATCCATTTGCCCTAAGGAATGCAGCAAACATAGAAAATGATGATATGATAATGATAAGGTGAGAATTATAGAGAAGGAAGAAGAGCCTGCAGACAAAGTTAATACTTTGTCTCTAATTGAAAAGCTAAAGAACACTAGATAGTCACGAAGCTCTGCAATTTAAATAAAGCTGCACGTTGTGAATGTTATCTGATACCAGTTGTTGACAAAGGGGCAGCAGAGGGTTCATAGAAGCAAAAACTTTCTCTGTATTAGATGCATTTCAGCATGGAAAATTAGATGAGTCAATATCTAATTTGGTATTTAATATACCATTTGAACATTATAAATGTGAGCGAATGTTGGCATTCAGGGATGATAGTGGCAAATGAAAGCAAAAATTACTTGTAGCAGAATGCTGCTAATTTGCACATCATTAATCTTCATGCCCCATAATTCAAATGCATAATAACAGTATTCTCTCCCCATGTCTCAGCAACAGCTGAATAACGGTGCTGTACTGTAATCGCACATTATGCATTCAATTCTCTTGGAGGCAGGGCTGATAATACCAACTATTATTGAAATTTCTTAGTATTGCCTGCATAGAGCCACGCTCGCGGTTGCTTATAGTGCCTTGTGTTAGCAGTCTAGATGGATCTTGGGTGTCTTCCTTAAAGGAGCTTTATTATATCTTTTTTTCAGATTTAAAGCTTGAGACAAGATAATCTAGTTGCTTCTGAAAATGTGGGCTTGGGAACGGCAATGTGTTTTTCTCTGTTGATCTTTTTGGAAAACTTCTCCTTTCCACACTAGGGTGGCAGCCTGAACAGGGCAGTAGGTGCTTCTTCATGGTCCCATATTGTTCTTGCCATCAGTAGAACAGCTATGATGTGAGAGCTAAAAAATTACAGAAGTCTCTGCCTCATCGCATCTCATGGAGTTTCCGGGGCTGAGTAGCCAAGTGGGTTCCCATCTGGGGAAGGCTTTACATCTGTTTGTGGACGATAGCTGGGCTGTGCTGATCCCAATGTGAAGCTTGGGTTCTGGAGCCCAAGGTGGGCGAGGGAGGAATGAGACCATCAGTGCGAAGGCAGAGATGGACCAAAACAGGGACAAGTGGGAGGCAACAGCAGAGAGGAGTCAACCACTGAGAAAGACTGAAGCACAAGCGCACGTTAGACCATGATTCCCTCCAGTACAAGGGGTGGAAGCATAAATCCCAGGCTCGCTGTTTTCCAGTGAGCATCCCTCATCCCTCACATCGGGACGCTTGCTTCACATGCAACTTAACCAGCCGCCGCTGCTACCCTTCGTTAGCACCACATCATTAGCCCTAGAGCTCTCTGTGGTGGACCCGCAGTCCTGCTGGTGGTCTGCGTCAGCATCGCGCTGAGGCCGCACAAAGGAAAGGGTTTCATTTTCTTTTCCACAACTTCAGATAATACGCGTAAACATACTAAAAAGGATATTATAAAAGTCAAAGAAGCAGGCAAGCAGCAGCTGAGATGTATAAAATTGAAGGCATAGAGGGGGATCTGCATTCATCTCCCTTATACATATAGATGAAGAAGCAATCTTTAAGTAGTGGGTCACACACAGGTTTTCCACAGAGTGTCTCTGAAGGCCTCTGCACGTGGGAGACCTCGCACGGACAGCCTCCTGCTTCTGCTGCCACTGCCCCCAGCTCTATTTACTATCAGCTGCTCACAGTTTCTTCTGAAACCAGAGCAATTAGATTTCATATGGGGCCTCTGTGACATTTTTGCCAAAGGTACTGTGTCTATTTTTAAATAAACAGCCTCTATCCAGTCAACAAATATAAAAATTAATATACGCACAGAGCAGCCTGACTCCAGCTGTGCGCAGCACATCCACAAATCCAGATACCAGGGTCTCAAGTGAGGTCACCATTAGCGATCACCCTGAAAAGCTGGCTTTACATGACAGAGATATGAGATAGGAACAGACCTAGGAAAAGAGCAGATGTTTATTTTTTTTATTATCATCATTATTATTACTGCTACTTTTACTATTACTGTTATATCTTAGTGGGCCAAGCTAGGTTTTCTATATATAAAACAATATTATTTGGTTTATCTGAAAAAGGTATACAAATTTTTTCAACAAGAAAAACTAGATTTCTGATCAACCTGCACTGTTTATTTCTGATAGAAACACCGTATTTCATTTTCCATCAGGATAATTATTTTTCAGACCTTTTTAATGTCATAGAAAAATAGAATCATAGAATTGCCTAGGTTGGAAGGGACCTTTCAGATCATCTAGTCCAACCATCAACCTAAGATTTACAAAAATCATCACTAAACTATATCTCTAAGCCGGTCTTTTAAATACCTGCAGAGATGGTGACTCAATCACTTCCCTGGGCAGCCTGTTCCGGTGCTTAATAACCCTTTCAGTATAAAAATTTTTACTAATATCCATTCATCCGAACCTCCTCTGGCACAAATTGAGGCCATTTCCTCTTGTCCTATTGCCTGTTACTTGGGAGAATAGACTGACCCCCACCTGGCTACAACCTCCTTTCAGGTAGCTGTAGAGAGTGATAAGGTCTCCCCTCAGCCTCCTTTTCTCCAGGGTGGAAAACCCCAGCTCCCTCAGCCTCTCCTCATAAGACTTGTTCTCCAGACCCCTCATGGGCTTCGTTGCCCTTCTCGGGACGCACTCGAGCACCTCAATGTCATTCAGTGCACGTATGTCAATTTTTAAATGAAAATACTATTTCATACTAAGAAGTCAGGAAGTTTCATTTCAAAAATCATGGAAACCAAGCTCTTATAGAGTTTTGCCATATCTCCAGGGCAGAAATACACCGTCCTTATTAGGCAATCATCTGCTCATTCACAACCCAAGAAATGCACCAGGGACACATGCCTGGTAACTTCTGTTGCTGAATTTCTGCAGCAGGGGGAGGAAATGCTTATATGATGATGATAGCCTTTCTGTAGTTTGCACACAAAAGCCAGTATGTTAATTGAGCAAGCTTTCTAAACAACAGCATTCCCTTACTTCAAAGTTTTAAGAACTTTTGTTCTTAAACTCAGTTTGGTGCATAAATTGCAGCTTTCTGATAGACTCAGCTATTTCTCATAAGAAGCCTTGACTATTTTGAAACAAATTTTGATTTTATGGGTAACACTTAAAAATTAAACTCTCAGAACGAAAGAAAAAAAGAAATATTATCACAGGTCCCAACAAAGCACCGTACAAGAAGGCAGCATATATTGATGTCTCCATGAAAGGATGCTCCACAACTTTCAACACAGGTTTCTGATACTCAGACTCTCTGTGCCTCAGATGACTGCAGACTCAGTGTGAAGGCAGCCAGGGAAAGGAACAACTAGGTGCAACTATAAAAACTGACGTGAAAGACTTTCCCACCGAGCTGAATATCACTGCCTCTTTTTGAACCTCTGTAACCCCACTGTTCACCACACCCAAACCAAAATTTCACTTATGTCACAGATTTTTTTTCAGAAAAAAATCACATTAATTTTGTATATAAAATATTAATTATATATATTTGTATACACATGTATATAAGATATACCATAGAATCATAGAATGGTTTAGGTTGGAAGGGACCTTAAAGATCATCTAGTTCCAATCCCCTGCCATGGGCAGGGACACCTCCATCTAGATCAGGTTGCTCAAAGCCCCATCCAGCCTGGCCTTGAACACCTCCAGGGATGGGGCATCCACAGCTTCTCTGGGCAACCTCTTCCCAGTGTCTCACCATCCCCAGAACGAAAAATTTCTTCCTAATATCTAATCTAAATCTCCCCTCTTCCAATTTGAAGCCATTACCCCTTGTCTTGTGACTATATGCCCTCGTAAAAAGTCTCCCTCCGGCTTTCTTGTAGGCCCCTTCAGATGCTGAAAGGCCTCTATAAGGTCTCCTCGGAGTCTTCACTTCTCCAGGTTGAACAACCCCAACTCTGTCAGCTGTCTTCATGGGATAGATGTTCCAGCATACCTTATATGTATAAAGCATAAGCATGCATAAATAAATAAATAAATACAAATCCTTGTTTGGTCACACACAAATTGCGTGAAGGGCATGCCATGGATGGCACATGAAGTGCCACATTCACCCCTAACCTCTGGACTGGGAACTTGGTCATCTGAATGACTGTCAGGGTTCGCCAAATGGACTGTTACACTGACCACAAGTGCCTGAGATTTCTACTGATCACCAAAGTGGTGAGGAGAGCCTGAGAATTCCGGGAAAGAAAAGAACCTAGAGCCATCTTCTGATGCCTGAGGCTCCCAGTTTAGGGTTTGTGAGATTGTAATGACATTTGTCAGTGTTCAAAAATTTCATTCCTCCTTCCAAGCCATTTCTACACAAAACTGAGTCAGAACAAGGAGCTAAACCAAGATATTATTTCTGCAGCACGTTTATAAATACTCAATTCCATAAGACATCTCTCCAAAGGACTGTCCTCATTAGCACATGAGACATCATCGTGGAAATATGCCTTTTGCCGTTGAAGTGATTTCCCTGGATTACAACTGAGAATACGCCAACGAGTTGGAAGGGTTCCCATAGCATGGGAGAGAAGTGTTTGAGGCATGCAAAGTTATGCTTCAGCACATGTTCCTGCTTAAATATACTCAAAAGGGAGTCCTTCTGGAGATGGAGACTGAGCATTATTGATAGTACTGAAGTGATAGTAAGTAATTATCATTTGTTGAATAGCAGCAATACCTTTCACTCTTAACCAAGTTAGACGAAAATTTTAAAAAGCGAGTTGAATGTAAACCCTTTCTGATGCTTCCTGAAACAGGATTAAAAAAAAAAAATAGTAGTCAGAAGTGGCAACTCAAACTGCTAATACAGTCCTGAAGGTCTATCACTTAATCTGTTTTACAAGACAAGAAACTGAAGTACCTGAGGGAGGTTCCACTAGTTTACTTCAAATTAGCAAAGGAACTGGACAGAACTCAGTCCCTAAGCCCTTGAGAGCAAATCAGCTTTGAGAAAAGCCTTGCATTAGATCTTTCTCACTAGAGAAGCTGAGCAGCAGAGAAAACAGGACCAGACAGGTAGAATCCTCACGTAAATTGGCTTTATGTTTGGATGCTTTTTAATTTTGCCTCCGCTAACACTGTAGTCAATAAGGGTAGAAGTCTGTTTTAAACAGATATTGGAGAAATTATCTATTTGCATGAGAAATTAGATGAAGTATCATGATTAGCTCAGCTCCAATAAATGATTGTGATTCCCAGCACATTTCAGCCTCACTGCTGGGGTGATTTCTCTCTATAAAACAGATTCTTCTCTATAAAAACAATTCTTCTGTTGCACTAACAAAGAAAACAGAATCGAAATGAGTAAAGGATTAAGCCACTGTAAGGCCTCAAGGTGTCTTACAGCAATCCACTTCAAAATCCCATTTCCAGCTAAATTAGCTGTAATTTCATAATTAAAGTCAATCACAGAATTTCATTAAAAGAAAACATTTCCCTGCAACCTTTTATTTTCCTTTCTTTTTAACACTATCAGTCATTTCTCTTTACTTTATGGGTTCTTCTCCATCAGTTGGCAGGTGACAGTATCATACGCAGCATTTGAATTTCTTTCCCACTGTGCACAGTCTTTAGCACCACGTCCATGTGCAAATTCGACCCCCCCAACCAGCTTGCATACCACAGGGCTCTGTTTGTCTTCCATTATACAACCCAACCCCCTCTCGTGGGTATCACTGGGTGCAACACATGAATATTCACAGAATCACAGAATATTCATGGTTGGAAGGGACCTTCGAGATCATCGAGTCCAACCACAAAAAAAAAAACAAAACCAAAAATAACCCACCCACACCAAAAACCACCACACACAGACACAAACCAACAATCTCGGGCACTAGAGCATGCCCTGAAGAGCCATGTTTACACGTTTCTTAAATACCTCCAGGAACGGCGACTCCATCAGCTCCTTGGGCAGGCTGTTCCAGTGCCTGACCACTCTCTCAGGAAAGTAATTCTTCCCAATATTCCCTAATCTAAACCTCCTCTACTGCAGCTTCAGACCATTTCCTCTGCTCCTGTCATTATTCCCTTGGGAGAAAAGGTCAACACCCACCTCTCTACAACCTCCTCTCAGGGAGTTGTAGAAGGCAATGAGGTCTCCCCTCAGCCTCCTCTTCTCCAAACTCAACATGCCCAGTTCCCTCAGCCTCTCCTCACAGGACTTGTTCTCTAGACCCCTCACCAGCTTGGTGGCTCTCCTCTGGACATGCTCCAGCAGCTCAATGTCCTTCCTGTAGTGAGGGCCCCAAAACTGAACACAGAACTCGAGGTGAGGCCTCACCAGTGCCCAGTACAGAGGCTCGATGAGTTCCCTACTCCTGCTGGCCACACTATTCCTGATACAGGCCAGGATGCTGTTTGCCTTCTTGGCCACCTGGGCACACTGCTGGCTCATGTTCAGGCAGCTGTCCACCAGCACAAGCAGGTCTTTTTCTGCTGGGCAGCTTTGCAGCCACTCTTCCCTGAGCCTGTAGCGTTGCCTGGGATTGTTGTGACCAAAATGCAGGACTCAGCACTTAGCCTTATTAAACCTCATCCCATTGGTCTTGGCCCATTTATCCAACCTGTCCAGGTCCCTCTGTAGAGCCTTCCGACCCTCAAGCAGACCAACACTCCCACCTAGTTTGGTGTCATGCTTCCCTTGGGTTTAATTCTGACAGGCCCAGTTAGCTCCCCTTCCCCCCTCATACCTAGTTTAAAGACCTGTCAATGAGCCCTGCTAACTCCTGCCCCAAAATTCTTTTCCCCCTCTGGGACAGATGCATCCCACCTGCCACCAGTGGGCCAGGTGTCTCGTACAGCTGCCTATGCTCAAAAAACCCAAAGCCCTGCTGATAACACCAGTCCCATAGCCACGAGTTGACCTGTTGCCTCTTCCTATTAACTTCTTTATTCATGGTTGCCACTGAAGGGATAGAGGAGAACACAGCTTGTGTTCCTAATCCCTTAAGCAGCCATCCCAAGGCTCTAAAATCTCTTTTAGTTGATTTTGGCCTCCTTCTACCCACTTCATCAATACCCACCTGAACTACTAACAGGGGGAAATAATCAGAGGGGTTTACTAGGGCTGCAAGTTTGTCCATCACATCCCTGACCTGTGCCCCAGGGAGGCACCAGACTTCTCTGTGAAGCAGGTCAGGGTGGCATATCGGTTCCTCTGCCCCCCTCAGTAGAGAGTCACATATAACAATGACCCATCTGCTTTTCCTTGTGGAGCTAGTAGTGACGCTGGGTCTATGGTGCCTTGTTCTTTCTGACTTCTCTAGCCTGGGTGTACTGTCCTCCTCTCCAACAGCCAGTTCCTCCTGCAGGACTCCATACCTGTTCTGCAGGGGTAACTGGGAAGCTGGGAGGGGCTGGGAGGGGACTCGCCTGCTTCCCCGAGCAGGGACCTGCTTCCATTCTCCCTCTTCTTTGAGATCTCCTCCTATTGCTTGGGGACAAGAGGGGAGGGGGCCCTCCGATTTACATAGGGGCTCAACCTGTTCCCCTACTCCTCTATTACTTTCTTTCTTGCACTCCCTGATGCTCCTCAGCCTCTCCACTTCACCCTTCAGCCGGGCCACCAGGCTGAGCAGATCATTCACCTGTTCACATCTGACACAGGTGTGGTCTCCGCCACCCTCCATTGCCAGTGCCAGGCTCTGGCACCCTCTGCAGCCAGAGGCCTGGATGCCCGCATGTTTGCGTGGGACCTCTGCCTGGGTGCCCACAGCTTTTCTAACAACAGCCTTCCACCAGGTAGCAACCATGGCTCAACCTCTGCAAGCAACTCACACCTTGCAACTCAAGTTGGGGTGAGGCCCCCAGTCCTCCAACCCACTTAGAGGGACTGAACTTACCTCGTACGCTGGTAGAGGCTCAGCGCTCTGCCGTAACGGTGGCAGCCTCCTGAGGCACCCACCGGGGCACACACACCAGCACCGGGTGCTCGCTCTGTGGGTAGGGACTCATCCCTGCCCTCCCTGAGGCTTCTTACCACCTGGTAGCTTGATCAACCAGGGGTGGTGGTGGTGGCTCCACCCAGGCTCCCTCAGCAGCACCCCCCACCAGCTGACAGCCTCAGGTCAAGCGGTGGGCTTGGCCTAGCTTCAAAAAGCCCCAAAAGAGCTTCTCATCAGCCCTTTTTGTTGCCAGATCCCTTCCCCAGCACAGTCTTACCTGCCCTGCAGCTGGTCTCCGTGGCAATGACCGTTTTGCATGTTAATGGGTCATTTAAAATTACTGGGGACAACATGGTGTTTGCAACTCCCTTGGATCTGTGTTGTGATGTGCCACGCATGACAGTTCTACCAGGTGTTCAGAGCAATTCTTGTCCTGTGATGTAATTTCATATTCACAATTACACGTCAATATTCAGAGAATACATGTATCGTATTTCCTCACCTCTTAGATGTCTCACTTAAAGCACGAAGTCTCCTGTGAAGTATCAATGAAATCCCAGCAACAAAGTTTTGGAGAAAGGGGCAATAGCAAGGTAAAGTTCTGATGGGGCTGGTTTCTTAAGAAAAGCTCAGTAGCTAAATTGGCCCAAGAAAAGCTGAAAAATGTGTAAAGTAACATTAAAGATAAACAGTGGAGAACTACAAAGGGGAACATCACTACAGGAAGTGAAATGAAACTGAGCAAAAGAAAATTTTGATAAAATGTCAAATTAAAAACAAAACAATGGTGCAATTTTCCCCGTGGAATGGCTGTGCCCCCTTGCCTCAAACATCTAGCACAGAGCAGCTCAACAGACACTGTCAGGGAACAATTGTGTCATGGTAGGGTATAATATATATATATATGCACATATGTGTATACATATATGTACATATCGGGGTGTGTATAAATTTAATCTATGATGAAGTCCTCTAAGCAGGCCACATTCGGAGGTAAAAAGCCCTGGAATAAATTCAATGAGTAGAAGGGAAGTGTTCTAAGTAATTCTACTTTAAAAAGTTGGGTAGGGTTCAAAATCCGTGTAAGTTGAATAAAAAGTAGAGGAAGAAGTAGGTAAAATAATGCTCTTCTTCAACAGGCTGCTAATTAATAACACGGACATAATATTCATGACCTATTTTATGGAGAAACTGTGCAGATCAATTAACTGGCATTTCTGAATCACTTTTGGGGCC
Organism: Calidris pugnax; assembly: GCF_001431845.1. Taxonomy (NCBI): domain Eukaryota; kingdom Metazoa; phylum Chordata; class Aves; order Charadriiformes; family Scolopacidae; genus Calidris; species Calidris pugnax. Next base: position 3,289,837 of record NW_015090825.1, read on the forward strand.
TCAGAAAAATGGTATTTGTTATATAAAGTGCTTGTATTTGGGAATTACTAAACAAATATAAATGATTATAGGGAGCTTGGCAGTGGTTAGTCACTCCAGGGAGTCCTCCATCCTTGCCATTTGGATACTGAAAACAAGGACTATAAATGGGAGCAAATGAACACAGTTGTAATAGAACATGAAAATGAATATGGTAATGAGATAGCAAAGTCTCAGAAAAGCCAAGGGGAGCAATGACGTGTGGCTCAGTGACTATCACAGCATGGCAGGGACTTGCTGGAAAAATTGGCCTAATACTATGCCAGGAGGAACCAACTCTCTGGAGCTGCCATGGGCTCTAGAAAAAGGAGAGTATTGCTGAGTAATAGAGGTAGCTCTCATCCCACATGGAGGATTTGGACTGGTGGGGGAAGCTCTTTGAGTCTCCAGCAGTCCTCTGGCAGTAAAATGTGCCAAAAGAAGTTTCTGCAATCCCTTGCTGGAAGTAACTCATTCTCTGGGACTTTTCCTATGTCCAGCAAGGTAGGAAGCCATATTCCATGTCCTTTGTCCACATGGACTTGGGAACATGATTCTGAAATAGGTATGAAGAGTGAAATTGCCTTTTCTGTTGCTCTTTAATAAGGTAATCAAAGCAAACAGAAGAAAAGCTAACACAAACAAACAGAGCAACCAGAATGCACCTTCCTTGCACTTCATTATCACTATGTCCTCTTGATGTCTGTCCCTCAGCCCCCACAGACAAACCATGGCCCACCACTTTATTGTGACTTGCCTGGGCAGGCTGTCCTCGCTGACCACCCTCACTCCGGTGGGGATGCTCCAGCAGCCGTGGAAGCACCGTCTTTCCCAGGGCACGTTGCAGACCGTTCTGATGATTCACTTGTTGATAAAAACCACATTTACTCAGAAAAGCCACTGAAGTATGGCTTCAGCAAGCTGTGAGTAAAAACAACAGTTTGCAGCATACTGTCATTTGCTTTCCAGCCCAGGAGACCTCAGGCCACCCACACACCACTCACCAGGTAGCAGAAGGTCACCTCCCATGTTTCTGCTCACTTGTTCCCACAGTCCTACACGGGTGTACCAGTAGTCGGCTTATCTGTGGTCGCAGAGAGGGACACTGGTGCAGCTGAAGTGGCCCTAGTTCACTGCATGGTGCAAACTAAAGAGGAACACTAACAGGCACTAGCTATAGTTCCTTGTCCAAACTATAGTCTTTCAGGACCATTAATCCATCTAGAAAGCAGTTCACCTTCCAAGCTGCTGGGGACGTTCAGGACAGTTGTGCCAGCACTGTGGACACTCACGAAGGAAAATCAGGACTTTGTGTACTACCTTGCTCTTCTGCTCTCCCTGTGTTACCCTGGAGCCTGCCAGGAGTCAGTGTCTCCACCACACAGCTGTTTTTTACCAGAATCTTCCTGGGTTTTTTTCATGAAGAACAGTCATAACTGAACCATGTTATTCCTGCCAGTCCTTCTCCTAATACCCTTCTCTTCTGAGTCCTTGCTTTTCATACTGCCAAGCTGCAAAAGCGTGAAAGTCTAGTAGAAACAAGAAGAACCTCACACACTGAAGACTCTGCCTCCTTTCCCTGCTTTGAAGTTTCATTCTGCAAAGCCAAACTCCGCTGTCCTGGATCACTCAGTTCAGATAAGTGCATCTAGACAAGACCCTTGCTCATGTCTCCTTGGAGCTATTGCCCTCTTTCCCTCTTATTTTTTTGCTTCATCAAAAAACAACTATGTGTTTAGTAGCTGCCTGCATAATTTCTTCCAGGAGCAGCAGCCTCCCAGCCCCTTCCTCAGGCATCACCAGCCACCACAGATGTTTCTGCTTCCCTTCAATACTTGCCAGCTGCCCAGTCCCTTCAGAGGAGCTGAGAAATCAAGTGTGCCTCCACAGTCCTGCCCTTTTTCTACTGGAATTGCCCCAGAAATCTTTATTTTCCCCACAAAAATCCCCTTTCGGAAAAATTTTGACCAAGAGTTGAAGACCACCTTAAAAAGAAATATCTTATTTTCTCTAGACTTCCTTTCATGGAATAGAGGGGATTGCAAATGAAAAACTCCAGTTCCCTTTATTGAACACCTGGGTCAGGAAGGGAACAGGCAGTAAGAGAAGTGGTTTTCATTTGTCTCCAGGGAAAGAAAGTGGAGGAGCAGGAGGAAGAAGACAAGTGAGTAAAGGTAAAAATAAAGCTATTTTGCATGATTTTACATTAATTTCTTCCTAACAGGAAAACACAGGATTTCAAAGTAAGTTTTCCTTCAGAAGATTTTCATTAAGAACAGCCACACTTCTGTAAACCACCTGTAAACAGTTGTTTTTTTCTTTTTTAATGATTTATAGGTAGTTTGTTTATTTGTGATACAGCAGTTTAGTTTGCTACGCTCAATTAAACCAGCTTATGGCTTCAATCTTTTGGTTTTTATAGCTCTAGCATCAAGTGATCTAGACAGCAATTTGCAATGGGAGGGCAGAAGCAGCAAGTTATGGCCTAAAAAGAAGCCAAGTAAACCATTTAACATCCACCCATAAAAACGAGACTATCTTTCCTTTCTACACCCCTGCTATAAAAATGAAATATTCCTTACTACCCATTATTGACCATAAAAGGTGTACTTTGGGTTCAGGCTTCCTGCTTTTCTAAAGTATTTGCATGACAGGATCTTTTTGCTTTACCACATCCGCCTGTGTCCCAGACCTCTGGCAGAATACTCATTTTCCTGATTCAGGAACAATTTTGCAGCATAATTACAAGATGTTCTCCATTAGAAAGATATATGTGTACGACCAGTTCCAGATATATTGGCTTTTCCTTTTGTGTGTGAACAAGCATGGCTATACAAATTCCAATGATAAGTGGCCTTGTGGCCAGCCATCCTCTGAAGCTCGCTGCACAAAGCATTGCTCACAACTACTTTCTTTGAGATGCAGGCAGAAGTTTTAGACTTTGACTAGCCTGAAGAACACTGAAGGGAGATGGGAAGAGGACTGCTAGGTCAATGTGTGCTAAGCTGCTTCTCTTGCGGTTGAAGTTTGTGTATCTACTTCTTCCCTTTGCAGAGAGACTCTGGCTCTTTCCTGTTGTGAAACATTAATCCTGTATTGATCTATCTCTTGTGGGGTGTTTTTTTCTGCAGGGCAATACTGCAATCCAAGCACCTGCCAGAAAGAAATCAGTAGCAATAAGCAAGGCCACTGGTGAGGTCTATGGAGTGTCGGGCATCGCCCTCTTCTCTGTGCATGGTCAGGTCTGGGTCAAAGGAATTAACCTGAATGTATGTTTCCTTCCAAAAAGACTGTTTCATTATAAGATGTTGGAGAAGAGAAGGCTCCGAGGAGACCTTATAGAGGCCTTTCAGCATCTGAAGGGGGCCTAGAAGAAAGCTAAAGAGAGACTTAAAGAGAGACAAGGGCATATAGTCATAGGACAAGGGGTAATGGCTTCAAACTGGAAGAGGGGAGATTTAGATTAGATATCAGGAAGAAATTTTTCACTCTGAGGGTGGTGAGGCACTGGAAGAGGTTGCCCAGGGAAGCGGTGGATGCCCCATCCCTGGAGGTGTTCAAGGCCAGGTTGAATGGGGCTTTGAGCAACCTGGTCTGGTGGGAGCTGTCCCTGACCATGGTGGAGGGGGCAAAATGAAATTATCTTTAAGGTCACTTCCAACCGAAACACTCTATGATTCTATGTCTTTGCCCATTTTAACTGATTACAGTTTTTCAGAAGAAAGGGATATCAATGCTGTCATGATTTTGACTTCGTGGCAGAGAGGTCAGGAAGCACAGTCAGACACCCCCATGTATTTAATACAGGGGAAATATTCCTCCAGGGTGTGAACCACACCAGAAAAAAACCCAACATTGTGCTTTGGCAACACCTGGCTAACAATGGTTAAATTCTTTTTTAACTAAATAGTTGGTTACAGGAAAGAACTACTGAAAGCAGGGTCCACCTGAAGGCAGTGAGTACCTTTAGAAGTCTTTAAATAAGGCAATAACTGCCTTAAATTACAAGTGCCTCTGTCCTCCCTGGGTAATGAAGTGTGAACCTCTTCCAGTGAATCTTCTCTCTCCTTCAGATCTAAGGAAGGAAAGTTGCAGAGCATTTTCCAGCAGTCTGAAGAAGATCAGTCTAAAAAAGTCCAATTCTAGGCAAACCTGAAGTACAAATTGACAGTTAGCAAAATCTTAGGACAGGTAGCATAATCTTACAGCTTTTACAAAGCTGGCATCTACGCAAAACCAGCCAGTATAGAACAGCCACATAATATACTTGTGATGGGACACTTGACTGAAGTTCTGGGCTGTCCCATTCCTCACACCACGTAAGCAGTGCCACAGGCCAGGGTGAATTCACTTGGAGTACACCAGACAGGTACAACTTTGGTCAGGGTGCTCTCACAAAGACCTGTCTATGCACAGCTCCAGGGCTAAGCCCAAGCACCTGAGAGTGGACCCTACGCCCAATATGGATAGCAACACAACTAAATCCTTCCACCAAATTATTCTATGTATCATTATATGATGATTGCTACTTAAAAATAAAAGCAGAAATTCTCAGGTAATCCTTTCACCTCATCATGTTCGAGCACCTATAGCACCTACAGCAGTTTCTGATCCTGGGATGCTTGAATTATCATACTGAGACTAAACCTAACATCCATAACTTGCACAGAGCATAGCAAGCTGGATTGTTGCACTACAAACAACTAACTAAGCCCTCGCTGGTGCTCTTCGTGATTTATGGAATATTTCTTTGTTACTTCACTCCCCACTGTGAGTGATAAAACATAGCATTTTGTTTCAGTCTATTAAATCTTAGCTGCTCAGTATGGACAAGACACAAAACTTCAGCCTTTCATCTCTAAAGACTTCCTTAGCAAAGCTCAAGCTACAAAGCTACCATTGTCTGTCTTAACCATTCTCTTACATGATTTTTTGATGATTAACTATATTCAGATTATTTATAAAGCCATTTCACTTACAAGTTCATTTCCTCTATGCAAAGAAATGTTAAGAGAGAGCCAGGATGAAACAGAGGAACAGAAACCCTTGTTCTAGTGGCTTCACAGCACCTGGGGTTGAAACACCTTGGAGGGAGGGATGCTTCCCCTTCTAAAATACTGACCAAGGCACAAAGGAGGCAAGGTGCCTCTCTGGCCCCACACAAGCTCTGGGAGAAGTTCAGGGTGACAGCAGCAATGTCAGAGACCCCTCTTTCCACATCCCCACTTCTCTTTCTTCCCCAGCCCCACAGCACCAGGGAAGGAAGGACAAGGCAAAGTCAGGCAAAACTAAAAAAAAAATCTGTTGCCAGATTCTGCATCTTATTGTATTTATTGACATGGTATGGGATTAGATACAAAGCTTAAAGGGGGAAAAAAACCCAAACACCAGAAGAAAGGGGGAAAATTGCACACAAATGACTTTATAATGGCATTAGACTCTGAAAGGGAAAGGAAGGTTAGCAGCTTTTGTCCCCTCCACACCTTTTCTTTTTAAAAAATAGCAAGCCAGTGGAGTAGTGGAGTATCATTTGAAAGCAGATAAGGCTGGATATTGCTATCAGGAATTACTGGAAGCAAGTTGCTAATGCTATTATTTTTCTAGACCCATTATTTGAGATTTGCTCTCACCTGCCCCACTACCTACTCGAGGCAATCATTGAAGAATTTTATAGAAAAAAAAAGAAAATTCAATCACCACTTCAAAGGCTTTTTCTTGGCTTTTTTTTTTTTTTTATGAGAATGCAAAGGCACCATTATTACAATGGCTCTCCCCATGGTAACTATCAGGGATATACCTCAGACACTGGAATCTGGAAAGCAGAAGAAAGGCTGGAAGTATGACCACCGTGCCTTAAAAAAAAATAATCTTCATTTAGGAACTGTCTCAGTCAGCTTGCTTAGGCTTCACAGCATTTCCAGCCTTATGAATTTCCCAGGCTTGAAAACATTTATCTCAGCAGGTTGCAGAGCTTTCCGCTTCTGTCTTTATTACATATAGTTGGACTCCATTTCTTGTTTGCAGGGGGTTGTTTTCATAGGCGACCACGGTTTGTTTTGAAAGATTCACGATCCAGTGCACAAGCCATCTCATCACTGAAGGGTCAGAGGAGGTTTTATGCAAATATAGCTTTCCTCCTAAAGCAAGTCCGTTAGAGACATTGTTTTACATTAATGCTGTTTTCTTTTTTTTTTTTTTTTGCAAATAAAAGGTATATCTTTGCCTCGACTTGTAATCATGGGGGGATTTGGATTTGCAACTAAATATAATCTTTACAGTAAACTTGGTACCTCTCGCCTACCCTCAAGAAATATTCTTTGATTTAGCATGCATTTGTTCAGATTCTTACTTCATGTATCAGAAAATTATTACTGAAATTTCTTACTTATTGGATTGTTCACAACTTAGTCATTCTTTTCATTCAGGCACTTTGAAATGGAATTTTGTACGGAATTTAGCATGCAGAAGGCCAGATTAGCCCACATAGATACACCCCTTCCATGCAGTGTCAGACACTGCAGATACCTAAGGAAAAAGCATTTTAAGATGAAAAATAACAGAGCCTAAAAAAATCTGAAAAGGAAGTTGTTTGAGATTTTTCTGCATGTATCCATCAAGACCTCCGAGCTGGTGGATGTTCCCCACCCCATGTTCCAGGAAAACTCACATCCCACCCAGATCAACCTCCCAGCCCAGCTCCCCAGGAGCGTGCTGGATGTGCAGACCCAGGGCAGCTCTGTCTAGAAGAGAAGTTTATGTTTTGGAACCGCTTCACATTCAGCGAGCTCTGGGGAACACGTCGGTGGCTTTATAACCGGTGTCTTCACCCTGGTTGAACCTTGGGAAACATCGCTGCCTCAGCAGCCTCCTGCTGCAGAGCGAAACAAAGCATGCTGGCCTGTGTGCCGAAGGCAGAGAACTTATGGAAAAGCCAGAATTAAAAGAAATAAAAAAAATAAACCATGGAGAAAACAAGAAGCAATAACTTTAGTAACGGTTTCGGCAGAGCTGAAGGTGGAGGGAGTTGCAGGGGTTTTATCCCAGGTCTCTGAAGTGGCTCCCCCAGCGCAGGCAGGTGATGTGGAGTGGTGGGCTGAGCCTCGGGGTGGCTCCCCCAGCACTGGCAGGTGATGTGGAGTGGTGGGCTGAGCCTGGAGCCTTCCCTACAAGCAGACCCAACAACACTAATGACATGGCCTCCCCGCTCAGCAAGGAGCCCACTTATGTGAGGAAGAGATGTTGGTGGCTGCTTGAGGAGGAGGCTGGTCAGGGCACAGGGGCAGGAGGGCTGCCTCCATCCATCCCTGGACCAACACCTCCATTAATCAGTTCCTGAGTCAGGAAGCCACACTGGCCATCCAAAACAGAGTAATGATTTGGGCAGGACAGTGTCCAAGGGACGTGCTAACCATGCTCACACCTCTCCATCCACTCCTCTTCCCTCAACCACATCCAATCTGGGACCACAGAGACTCCCATAGCAGCAGCATCTCCCTGCAGTCACCTTCACCGACGCCACCAGGCTGCAAGGACACACTTTCCCACAGAACCCACTGCAGGCCATACCTGCTTGTAGCACATGGCAGCTCCCCACCATCACCACCACCACCCAGCATGGCACAAGGAACCACTTGGTCCAGAAACACCATCTTTTCTTACTATGAAATCAATCTACTTTGCAAAGCCCCTTCTTTTCTGAAGAAAAAGAAAAGAATATCAAAATTTAAAATCCTCATTAGAGGGCAGCAAGCCAAAGCAACCGTTAAAACACATCCTCACAGAAAGCTAAGTATGAAATTAAACTCCCAGCAATTGGCTTACTAGAGCTGTCAAATCACAGAAAGAATAATTTCAGAGAGGAGCATATCTCCAGCCATTAGTTAATTTTCCAGTACACTAAGTCAGGCTATTTGCTGATGGATTTTGCCATGTTTGATTATCAATTGGTTAAAACCCAACCCCCATTCCTTGGGACGTACTGGTTGTTCACAGTCATTTCTCCAAAGATAATGCGAGCCTGATTTCCATAAACTGTTTGCTTCAACTCCCTGATATACAATTAATCCTTAAACCACTAATACTGGATTTGCTTCTGCGCTCGGATGAGAGGAAATCCGAGATACTGCAAAGCAATAAGGAAATATCCTTGTTTGTGCCCAAATACCCTTTGCTACATGCAAATATGGCTAAGTATGTGAAGAGGCTGCCGCTGAAAAGTCAGCACAAATGTCTGCAGTTAATCAAAAATAGCTTATGAGCAAAATTGAAGTGAACATTTCATGCTGCTTACTAGGACTGCAAATGAGGATTTCTTGATTGGACAAGCTCCAGGCCAGCAACAAATGGATTTTCTAGAGTTTATAATAGATTTTGTTCCAGGGGAAAGTTGTGAGCTGGGGGTGGAATTGCCTCCAACATGCTTGTCCATACCTCTCCCTGTAATGGGTCGGTGCCCAGGTGCCCACGCTCATCCCACCCTTGCTTCCATTTGCATCCCACGGGTGGAGTCTGTCACTCTCACAAGCGCTCAGTGATGGTCCTGCTGGGCCTGGGAGCTGCTCTGGAAGGCATCCAGACAGCGTCCCTGGGAATGGCAGACTACATATTTTGAAAAGGGTTTTTCCGAAATGCTCTAAAATTTGGCTTAACTCCCACTGAATTCACAGTTAAGGCAATGGTGGGCGTCTTGAAAAAAAACCATCCACGGACCCAGAAAGTGCAAATTTTGGGCAGTGTCAGTGCTTCCCCTGGGAAGAGCAGGGAGGAGGGAAGGCACTGCCTACTCCAGCACTCACTCCACTGTTCCTGGCACATGGTTGACTCTTCTGCTCTCAAGATTGTGTGCTCACTTACTCCTGTGAACTCCTGCCTGTGTAGTACCACCATTATGTGCTGGCAGAGCTTCATGCCCACTTTCTGCAGGAATAAACTCACAAGGAGCAAAGCAGTGAGAAGTTGGAGAATAGATAATTTTCCAGTACACTCAGAAAGGTTATTTGCTGATGGATTTTGACATGCTTGACTACCAATCTGTTAAAAAAAAAATGATTTGGAAGTGGTGGTTGCCCGCCATCATTTCTTCAAATGATTTTGTCTTGAGGACATTATGTAAATGCCAGCCCAGCAGGACCCCAGAAAGACTCGGGTCTGAGACGACCTCTCTCGGGCTCTGCACCAGCAGAAGCAGTACAAGTACTACCTTAGAAGCTGGCACAAGGTGACATTGAAGCAGACTATGCTCAGTCTGCTGGCTCTTTGCGCTAAGGAACCCAAACTTGAAGGTCCCCAAACACCCAGCTTGCTCCTGCTGGGTTGATGTTTGGGCAGATTTCTTGCCTGTATTACTGTCTCCTCTTGCAGTCACCATCTCCTTTGAAGGTAAGACATGAAGAACTGTGACACCGCTGAGAAAACAGGAATCTTCCCTGTGCACCTTCCAGCTTCCCCCTTCAGTCCCAGCCCAGTGTCCTCCTCCTCCAAGCTACCTGTGCCCCCTTACTTTTCTCCTCCAGGTAACACATTCCCCTGCAATGTCTTGCAGCCCTGAAGTCCATTTCCCTCATTGCCCTGCCATACCTCACATCTGTCACAGGGTCTTTGCTGCTCCTCACAGAGATGCTGATCATCTCCCCTCACCCACTGAGCTGTAGATTCTGGGCAGGTTTTACTCTCACTGGAAACCCTAAAAGATAGCACTGACCATGGCAAGGAGGTTCTGAAAATGGTAGTCCCCTTGCCCCACTGGAGGCACTGGCATCTCCACTGGTGATAAAGAGAAATGGCAGTCAGACTGAGCAAGAGAAAACTGGAAAATCATGATTAATAACAAAGTCATAATAAAACCATGCCAGCTGGCAACAGCATCGTCTGTCATCGGACTGGATTTGTGGGAGGGAACCTGCTGTCGTCTGTGTCTTGAAAAACTTGGAGGCCTGTAGGAATTGTGTGTAGTGAGAATGCCAGCACACCTCCTCCTTCTCCCACCCTTGTCCTTGCCAACACAAGCCTTACCTTGCATCAACAGACAAGTCACAGCATCTGACACAGTGCTGGCCACCATTTTGGCCAAAGTAGTGACTGCACTAGTTAGTGGTCTGCAGAAGAAAAACTACAAGTTTTTAGGGCTCACGGTGAAGAACTTAGCAATATTACTGATTCCCACCCTCTGAGTTTGGCACAGATGGGTTCACAGAAGACACACCTGAAGAATTTGGTTTCAAATGCAAGATGTGCAATAAGGAAATTAAATGTGAAATAGGCATAGTGATTCAGAGTTAGAGATTATGATACTTTTAGAAGAAAAAGTCAATTTTTAAGATATTACCACCCCTTTGAATAACATATAGCCACAGTCTGCAGGACTTTATGCTCCTCAGATACCATCTGTAAACCCTATCCCGAGACCCGGTCTTTGGGATGCTCAACATATTAGCTCAGCTTAGTAGCAAGCAGGTAACTTGACTGTAGTTTCATATTGTCACCCATCTGACAAAACTATATCATTACAAGAAAAAGTCACTGGGATGTAAAGCCATGACTTGCTGAGTATACCAGACCAGCCCAGGTGACAGCCAGCTCAAGTACTTTTGCCTGGATTACACTACAATGGTTTTGAGAAACTGTTTCAGAAAAGAGAAAAACATGCAATGGCACAGACAGACTGACCAGAGGAAGCTAGTCCTTCCTAGGATCCCTTCGCAATATGATTATGCTTAGTATGATCAAGCTGTACACAAATATCTTTTATTAGTACTTTAACATCGATGTTTGTGTATGCCCAGATCTAATTGTTAAGATTATACAATACCTTGATTTACTGAGTATGTCTGATCATAACTAGTACCAAATCTAACAGACTATTCTGTGTCTATGTTAAAAGTTTGTATTTCAATAAGTATATAAAAAAAGAATGAAAAAATATAATGTTGTACCAACTGGAAGGAGATTGTGGCTTTGGAACATGAATCAATTTCATGGATTTCATGCTGCTTTTTCTACTCACACATTCGAGACTCCTTTCCCCACCTCCACTCAAGAGAACAAGTAGGAACGCAACTTCTAACATTTTTTTTTATTATTGAAGAAACTTTTGGTATAGCAGATGACATAAAATGTGTTAGCTGCCTACTTCTGCAGAGATGCGCAATGAACTTCAGCAACATACTATGAGCTGAACTAAATTGTCTGCCAAAAGCAAGCAAACTTTTCTAGACAATCTGTTATTTGACACACTGGAACCAGTAAAGCCTGTTGTACCATCTGCTCTGTATAAAGAGCATGGAACATGTTTTACATGGTTTCTAAACTTAGCAGTAAGCCAAAGTCAACATTTCTGCAGTGGGGATCCCCTTTAAGAAATTCTGTCAACCGCTCTTGCCCTTTTGGCTTCGTGTTCAAGATCCTAGAAGATCTCTTTCCCTATAGTCTTCATTGCCCTTCCAGACAGAGCCTACATCATCAGGAGAACCAAAAGTCTTCAAAGCATAAGTGACTCTAAGGACTAAGAAAGCACTGAGATCAAACCTGTGGCTCTTTAAGCTCCGTAACATTACTAGGTATTACTAAGATTTACAGGTATTTACTAGCTTTTAGAGGTATTAGAACGGCCTGCCCAGGGAGGTGGTGGACTCACCATCCCTGGAGGTATTTAAGAAACGTGTAGACATGGCACTCCCTGGCATGCTCTAGTGGCCGAGATTGTTGGGGGGGTGCGGGGGGAGCTGTGTGAGTACAGTTGGACTCAATGATCTCAAAGGTCCCTTCCAACCATAAAGATTCTGTGATTCTGTATTTGCATATAGAAATCGTATGCTTAAATTTCTCTTACTTAAGATACACTGATTTGGAAGAATCTTGGTGTGAGATCTGTATTCCTCTTGTCTGTGCTGTAATCGCCCCAAAACCAGCCTCTGAGCTTCACCTTAGGACATGTCCAGCCTTCTGTCACTGTTTGTTATTTATGAAGGACATTACCACGCCAAGATTTCTTATAGACAAGCAAGTGCACAAAACCTGCAGAGCACACACAAAGCAAAGCTGAGGTGTCACAGTTATGAGGTACATCCTACACATACCTAATTCTCCTTGCACACTGCAAACCTGACACATCCAGGAGAAGTTACACTGCTACACCTGACACTACAGCAGAGGGTACATTCCCACCAGTGCCAAATGGGAGACTGGTATCCAGAAATCCCCCGCAAACCCACAAAAAAATCCTGGCGTACAACAACTACATTGGAGGAGCCCAATCTGCTGGAGTTCTCAAACATCCAGAAGTGTTCAAAACCTCCCTGTTCAACATTTTCCTGCCAAAAAGGGAGCACGTCCAGGAAAACTACACACACACACATCCTAGTTGCCTTGCATAAAAAGGTAAAATGTGGATGGAAAAATAGCTCATTAGTGTCATCTGGATGTACTTCTCCATCCCTATCATTCTGGGTCAGACAGAATGCTATCTTCTATCTTTGATTTTATTTTTTATATTGGAGGAAGGACAAAGGAATTCTTCTTGCATACCACTGAGAAACGTTTTAAATTCTTATACACAGCAGCCAGCTGGTGTTTCCAGATTTTTTTCACAGCTTTTTTGCATTGCAAATATGACTTCTCTAGATGATACTTCCCAGTGACACCCCAGCAGCTCTGAGCACGGAGAGGGGAAAGGAGCAGGCACTGCTGAAAGGCAGCTGTTTGACCACCTGGGCCACCAGCACAAGGGGGGCACAAGAGGGAGGAAAACCGGGGGGTGGCGCAAGGAGTCAGAATACCAAAGCACTGAAATACACAGGGAGAAGAACACATAGAAAAGTTGGATGTTAGGAGACTGTAAATTGAGGTTGGTTCATTTTTTGCATAATTTTAGTTGGCGTGTCTGTAGAATAACCTGACAAAACACATATATCTGATTTCACTAAGACTTCCTTACGTTACTAGGACAGTATCGTAACTTCATGTCGTCCAAACTATCCAAATTCTTTTCTATCACATAACAGAAGTGCATTCTTTAGATGCATTTAAAGTCATACAATATGCTTGCAATAGTATTTCTACTAAAACCATCCATGCTAAGAACTACTTTGAAACTTGTGGCTTTTTTACTCTATACAATTTATTTTTCCTGGCTTTTCGATCCTAAAAAAAGCCTAGCTAGTGCTGTGGTTACAGACTTTAAAATATTTATTATGTTCTCTGGCCTGGGGCTGGCAACTGGATTATGTGACAGGTGGTCCGAAAAGACATCCAAGCCCAGGGACAAACTGGCCTCCATCACTCCCCTGGACATTTCACCGAAAGCACGCTCTGCAGATCAGGATCCTGAGACACAGAGTGCCCTGGTATGAAAGTGGTGATTGAATGTGATGGTTGACATTTTTTCATTAAAACAAATTCCTCCAATGGGAAAATTGGACTCTAATTGGAGAAAAAGCAGGGAGGGATAGTTGAGTGGAGAAAAGATGAAAAAAGATGGGAAAAGAACATATTTGTATTACACCATAGGCATTTCAGTTCACATATTTGAACTTTCCGTTCATGGGCACAACTCCACAGTTGGGCTCCATTTCCCAAAAGAAACTAAACCACCCAACTGCTGTGGAACACGTGCTCCTTACAGCATGAAGACGAGCCCAGGGCAGACTGCAGCTCTTTTAGGACATAAAGCCTTATGGGCACCTGGAATACAGGTGAAGGAGACAACAGGAAGCACCTGAACTAGCACTTCATGATAACAAGATTTTAGATAATTTAGATAAATTACCTAAATTTAGGTAGTTCTCATCCAAGCCACTCTTCTACCGATAAAATTCATCCAGTTTTGACTAAGCACCTCCCTTCTCCTCTAACATTTCTCTGTTGTTTGCTATTATTTTATTGGCTTTCTGTCAAGGTATGTGAAATTCATTAAGTGCAGCCTGAGAAATGTCATCATTGGATAAAGTCCTTAAGAACTTTCATTCTAGCCAGTGGCTGGAGCAGAATGGCCTAGGGGACTCCAGTTGTAATGGAACGACATGGGGGAAAAAGGCTTAGACTAAGGGAAAAGTCGATGGCAAAGGTGTCCTGGTGCAAAGGGACACTTTGCTCAAATCAAAATGCTAAGAAAGATAGAGGTGATTTGTTGTGTTGGGTTTTTTTTTTCCCCATTTTAAAGTTCTAGAAAGTACAACTGGCTGATGGAGAACATGGGACAACAGGGCTGTTCCAGTCCACAGTACTGTTCTCTTGATTAGATCATCTCTAGTCTCAAAACTCATCTCTCCATGTTTTACTCCTTGTGTCCTGTTCACCTTGTCACCACCCTAGAAAATTTTGAGTAGCACAGGAAACGCATCCACCTCCACAGCAAGTAGAAGGGCTTTTATGCACTACTTTGTTTCCTCCAAAATAACACTTTTTCATCTATTCTTTATTATAATACTAATTGACTAAAAAAAAAAAATTATATAAAAAGTGTAAATGGCTTTTATTCTTTGGGGAAATTTCAGAAGCCTCTAAGAAAAGGAACAGCAAGATCCCCTCGCAGAGACACAAACACACACATGCCCTTCTAGCTCATGGAGAGGCAGAATTTCAATTAGCTTCTTTCATGGTTTGAAAGCCTAATTGCCAAAGAGACTTTTGCAATCAACAGGGGGGATGTGTCTCTGCAAGAAGCGACACAATAGAAACCACAGGAAAAGAGTAAGAGAAGGGGAGGGAAAGAAGAAAGAAAGAAAAGGATAGACACTAATAACAGGCTCCACCTCAAAGGAGTGTAGGTGCTATTCCGACCCATCAAGGGCATTTGGGGGGCGTTTTCCCTCTGGAGTTTAACTGCCCAGTTCCCAGAAAGCCACACCAGCAAGGTCCTGGTTAGAGGGCTCTAGTTAAAGGATGGCACGAAAAAATGGCAATGGAATCCTCTTCCCACGGAGAAGAATGGGTTTTCATAGCAGGGACAGATCTCCAGGTTTGCTTTCCCAGGCTTTACACCTAGGACCTGACTCGGTCCCTTGATCCCATTAATGAAAACTTTTGTGCACCTGCTGCTTCTTTTAAAGTCACCGTGGTAAGTCTGCCCTTTCCACCCGCACTTCTCTCCACAGACCCTTGCCACTTTACCTCTGGAAAGACATCTTTCTACTTATGAGGCTGTGTATTTTGGAAAGACAGGACAACAGAAAAATGTCACCAATCAGGAGACAGAAACACTTCAGATCTGTTCCACATCCCGGCCCTTGCCTTGCTGCAATGCTACCGTGCCACTTACCATTGAGACAAGGATAACAACAGAAGATCCTGTAGGGCTCTTCTCTGGCTCTGAAACTCTTGGACCATCTACCAGTCATTTAAAAGGTAAACAGACTGCATGTTCTTCCTTGGAAACAGAGTGTGACACAGTCAGTCAGTGACTCCACTGGAAAACTGAGCAGTCATCGTAGTTGCATACCTAGCTACGGAGAACGATAAAAACCCTGACATCTTAACAGTCCACCATGCTTTTCTATCATGAACATCTCACTATCTAGGGTTCAAACATGAAAATTACAAAATTAATTATGTGTCAATAAACAGGCTCTCACAGAGAGAGCTTAGTTTATTCAAAATATTGTTAATTTGCCAGCTAAAACAGTAAGCAGTTTCATTTTTCATTACCATATATGAGAAAGGGGAAACAGGTTATTATTATGTAAGGCAAAAGTAACATCTGAAAACAATAATATCCATTTCTTTCTTCCTCAGTTTCATATTGTTGGAATATTCTTTTTAGCTGTCACTTTATATTTACTATGAAAGCTATGCCAAGTCTGTGACTACATCTCAAATGTAAATACTGCACTTGTGTATTCTACACCAATTTATGGAGTGAGTGTCTGTATGATGGATTGGTAAAATTCTGTACCATGTTTTCGGAATCAAACACAGGCTCTTTATCAAAGTGTTCAGAGACATCAAGCATGTAATAAATTGGCTCGCAACATAAAAAAACATTTTTATTCTCAATATGTTTTTGATTCAAGCACATTAGCTGTCATTTTTTTTTCCCTGTACAGTTTCAAGAATGACTTGTTCATAACAGGTTTAGGCAAGCTGGTGTTGGGAAGGGAATATGACCCTTTCTTTTAGTAAATATCAAGAGCTAGAGTTCCCCTGCCAGAAATCTGCAGAAGTACAAGCACTGGATTTACTTATGCTGAGGAGTGGACCACAAAATTCAGAACACGCAGCGAAAAATCCAACTGTTTCCTTGAGCAGTAACAACCATCTAACCAGGACAGCACCAGCTAATCTCCCCACCACTGACTTCTTCATAGCCTCTAGGTTATGCCCAAAGTCATGCCATGCACTTGAAATGACTTTTGGTCACCAGCATGGGAGAGAAGATTCAGGTTGGCTTCCTAGGTGGAAAAGGCCATGCTGCTTCTGTATCACCACCAAACACCCTCCTGCCCCCTCTTCCCCTGCTCTCCACAAGCCACATCCCCATTTTATCTGCTCAATAACAATTCATTCTACAATCTGCTTGCCACGTTACACCAAGGGCAGCAGGGATTTCTGAAGCAAGAACAAACTTCTCAGGTCTCCCAGTTGATTGTTTGAAGCCCATTAAGGAATAAAGCAAGATACCTATGGAGACCTGCATAAGAAAAAATAAGTGTTCTTTACTTAAATCACTCAAAACAGCACACACAACTAACACTTGCTATGGAAGCAAGCTGATCTTCTTGTAGCTCATTGGCACCACACATTGGATTTTTCTCTGTAAAAACACAGCAAGGTAATTATTGGTGCAAAAAGGACTAGGCTCAGGGCAGTTTGCAGAACTCTTTCCTCCAGCAGCTCCTACAGCTGTGCAGTATTACCAATTTCAAAGGCAGGACTGGAAGACTTATCAGCATTGCTATCTAAAGATCTTTCTTAGGCTGTACGATCCAGAACTAGACACAACAAATTCTCATCTGTAAATGTCAGCACTCATACTGGGCGAGCTTCGGTTTCCCCTGAACACCCAGAGGAGGCATCAGATCAGAGATCAAATGTCAGAGTCACCCATGGCAGGAAATTAAATCACTTTAGATGGAAGACAAAATAATATAAAAACTTTTTTTTTTTTTTTTAATTAGATCTCAAGCTTTATGCAACACAAATATGACATAATTTTAGGGTCAAGGGAGTAGGTGGAGGGTTTGAAGAAGTTCTGATTTAAAACCCCTGAGTAAGACCAAGGGTGAGGGCTAACATAAATTGTGGCCAGCCTCGCTGCATCCAGAGGGAGCTTCTGGGATGCTTGGGGACAGTCATGGGACAAATTCAGCTAAGAGAGTCTCAGAGGAGTGTGAGAGTCCCCGCAGCACGAGTATGCTGACAGGAGTGGCAGAAGCTGAGTGTTTCACTACTCCTGCCCGTGACGGTCTCTACTTCTACCAGCTGCAGAAGAAGCCAGCATCTGTCCACCTCTTACTGGAGGTAAAAGCATGGTCGTGTCAGTCACTCCTACAATATGCTTGACACAGGAATTGGCATTCCCTCTAGTCAGAGATTACATCAGGGCTGCACCAGGCTGGAGCTGGCCACAGTTTGGCATTAGCTTAGCAAGGAAACCAGAGCATCTTTCTACAGCTGTGCAGGACACCCCTCTGTTACGACACAGTCTCACGCCACCACGTTGTTCCAAGTCCCTTTTCCATACTCAAGCAGGAAAAGGGTGAAACTTTTACCAAACACTTGATCAGTTCAGATTTCATTTCTGCTACCTATTCATTTGGTGTCCAATCCATACCCTCTTTCCTGACAACAGCTGGCCGCTTGTCTAAAGGAGGTTTTGAACTTCAAGTGTGTCTGCCATCTTCCCCAGGGATGCCGTGGTGGGTCTTTCACCTCTCCAGTTTCCAGAGTAACTCAGAAGCGGGAAAGTGAGGAGGCTGCAAAAGCAGCTTCCAAATTCACCTCCAGAATGCAGAGTCTAGAAAAAAAACCACATATTGCACTTCTTTGCAGCACTAGGGGGACTCAGAGAAAGCAAGAGACAGGGCTGGAGCAAGAGCTCCAGCCACAGAACAACACAGTACGTTGATCCTGGACATACACACACCTACAGTTACTCAGCCTGTATATGTGAAACCTTGCATGTATACATACTTGCATATACAATATTAATATACCCGGGGGTCAAACACAAGTGCGTGTACATAAACAGTGGCAAACAGAGCTGGGAATTCAAAAATCAGACCACGAGATGTTAGGAAAAAAAGAAAAGAAAAAAAAAAAAAAGGGGGGGAAAAAAGCTCAAGCTCTTGGCCTTGCTCTTCATGTTTCTTTGGTCTTGTATTTGGAATACAAGCAATAGAGAATCCGCATCGTAGTCTTCATATCTCCATTCACAATATCTGTGGATACACAAACCAGAAACAACAAAACCAGATGGGAAGGATTAGCAATCCCTGGAAGAGAAATAGACTGCAACCGCCAGAGACAATCTTCCACCTTTCTCCAATTAGAACCTGAACTTAGACAATCTAATTGTAACAAGCAGCAAAACAGCAACCCAAGAGCTAGAAGATTATTTATTTATTAAATAAACTTAAGGAAAAGGGACCTTCACTGCACTATCTTGCTAGAAGACAGGATAAATAATGCATAGTAAGAAATAATTCTTCACTAGCAGAGGACAGAATAGATAATTTAATAGGACTTTACAGCCTTAGTTTTTTATGAATATTCTTCAGCAGGAATCATGTTAGGAATTATCTGACACTTTAGTTTTTTGGTTGTAATGTTTCCATCGTGTTTTGCTGCTGTTGGCTGTTTGTTTGTTGTTATTTTTTTCTTTTAGTTTTCAGCTTCTGTGTTCTTGGCTAAACAAACTGCTCTTGTATTTAGTAATTGGAACAGAAGACAGTAACCAATTTCGAGGGTTTACTGGTTGTCTTACAGTGCTGTAAGTCACTGGGAGAAAGACTAACAATGAAACACTAATAAATGAGATCCTTGAGCAGTCTAAATAGTGTAGCTGTAATAAGTACCCCTAAATCATATTAAATTCAATCACTAGCTGAGGATTTTCTCAGTGAAGCTAAAGGATTTGCAGATGTTGGCACCAGTATTTCTTACATTGATCAACTCTGTATTTGAGGCAGTGCAGAATAGCCAGAGGGAAGGAAAGAAAGCATGGGTTTAACTCCTTTCATACAAAAGGTGAATCTCAGCATGGAGACCTGAGCTCACGCAGATCCCTCTTTTCAACGGTAACATAAATAGCTTTCCAAACTCCTAGCTCTGTGCAATATGGCAAAAAGCCCACAGTTTGCACATGCCTGTCATGCAAACTGCCAACATCACCAAAGCACTAGTGGAAAAGAAAAAAAAAAAAAAAAAAAGAAAAACCAAAGAAAGTCCTAAATTCTATCCTTACTCCTCCAGGAGTAACGTACTAAACACATGCGCCCACCTGCTTATGAATAACTAATAGGGGAAGAGATAATGCTTTCTATTTTTAATAAAGACTTATTCAACCACAAGCTTTTGAGCTTGATGGAGGATGATGGAGTGAGGTGATGTGCCCTGCAAGAGGTCAGGCTAAGCGGTGACAGCACCATCCATTAATGTAGCCACATCCCTCATCCCATCAGGAGGATTTTTTTTCTGTGGAGCATTTTTTTAATTGGAAAATTGCTCTCATCCAAATGAAAGCAGATGTATTTGTGGTGGGGTAAGAGAGAGGAACATGCATGTACATTAACACAGCAATGAAAGCATTCACTTGGATGTAGGAGATGAAGATTCAGCTCCACGGTCTGAACTAGGCAGAACAGCAACTTAAAACCTCTGAATTTCACTTTCAGGAGACTGAACCACCAGCTCTTCTGGGTGTGAATAGAGCGGTCAGTGTTTCTGATCTTCAGGACATATCCTGCAAGGTGTCCTTCCACATGAAACAAGCTTGTTTGTAACTCACTGAAACTTTTAATGAGATAGGAAAATAGCTCTCCTCTACTCAGCTGCTGTAATTTCCCTAGGAGCTGCCACTGATTTAAATCTTTAAACTGTTTAATAAGTCAGTATTTGTTAAGTTTAGTGTGAAGTTACTAAAGTTATAACAATCCAACATTTTTTAGTAGAGACATGAGATGGTTCAAAACAATTCTCAGCTTTTTTATTATTCATTCTGAATGAGGAGCTATGGGGCAGCCATATAACAAGATGTGTCAATGTCACACTGCAAAACCTACTTTCTTCAATTACCCTAACTTTTAAGCCAGGATATTAGCAATTCTATTCCAGACAAGCTTGCATGTCATGACTCACCTTCAGAGTTCACAGAAAAATTCAGAAGGCCTCCATCTGTCAGCAAGTCCAATGCAAGGTTAACGTTGTGAAGCTGTTCATGAGAGAGAAAGATCAATGTAACAGAAGATATTTTCTACCCGACAGTGGTAGAAAAGCAGGAGGTTTTTAAAAGTGTTTCTCTAGTAGCTGAAGTAAGGTTCTGATTCATAAATACGTACTCAAATTAATCTCCTTGTTTTTGATGGTGTGCTCTTTAGAATTTCTACCAATTATCATATAAAATCGGATGTAAAAATCCATTTCTAACAAAACTTATCCCATGAGGTGGGCAGGAGAATTATTTTAAAATAGACCTTATATGTGAAAGTCTTGTGCTAATAGATGTTTCCACAGGGAAAACAGGCTAGATTCATGACTGGATCTAATACATGCATATAATTTATTTCTATTATTTTTAACAATGCCCATTCGCTTACCACACTTGGAATAAACTAAAAAATACATAAGGAAAAAGTTCTCTATATTTCACTCGGAATTTCAAAAACTGGGAAATCTTCCAATCAGCTATATTTGTGAGCTAGAAGTTTATGCTTTAACATATAAAGATGTCTATACACAGTAACAGTAGCAATGATATCCTTAATATTACTCATGAGAAATTAAGAATATGTCTATGAACGTAGGCTGGGTGGTTTTGTTTGTTTTGTTGTTTGTTTGTGGGGTTTTTTTTATTTTTCCTCACTTGTTTTTCTCTCCCTTCCCCACATAAAAGCAGCATCACACACACATGCAGTAGTCACATATTATTTTTTTAAAGTAGTATACCATCCCATTATTAGCTTCTTGTAGCTTAAGGGCTGTTGTTTACTTGGCTGTTAATTAGTAAGTTCCCTACCTCTAATGAAGCAACAAGACCTGAACAAGCTTCAGACTGTCTCTTCATACATTCCTTAGGCTACTGAGCAATTTATCCTTCAGGAGGCACATCACAGATGCTGCCCTGCTGACAATAGGCACAGGGGTTCCCCGCGCATAAGCCAAGCACAAACTGCACGCTCTGAAGTGAAGCAATAGATTTATGTTTCACCTGACTCTCTGATTTTCAAGTAACCGAGACTGACACTTTGGGTTCAGGCTTGTTTTTCTTCCTCTGACAGTCAGCAGCCAGGAGAGCTTAAGCTTGTACAGATCTACACAATTTTCTGATCAGAATGAATAAATCAAATGTTTTCTTGATGAATCACCAGTGGTAAAAAGGGGAACATTTCCCTCTCTGTTACACATATAAGATTTGCAAGGAACAATAACACGCTGATTCCAAAATAAATCTTCAGACAGAAATACTGATAAATAACAAACAAAGACAATCTAGAAAAATAAGTCATTTCATCCAGCTGTGCTTCCAGACTCAAAAGGGCTGGACAATTCTCTAGGATTTACAACTGGACAGAGGTCAGGACACTTGGGGTATTTCATCTCTGGGCCTGTTCTGGCAAAAGTGCCAATTTCCTACAGTTGTGATAAGCACAAAGGCTCCCCTTCACCATTTTCTTCATCTCCTGACTGCACAAAGTCCACCCCTAATTTCAGCCTGTTTTGTGATTATATTATTTGTCTCTAGAATAGAATACACACCTTTCTATACACATGAGCTCCCAGAGCTAGACTTTCTTTACAGTTACTTGTAAACCTCAGTTTTTGGTAACAAGGACCCAGAAAACCAGCAACAAATGTACCCACGCACAGTGTTGTCTTCTTGCACTTACAGATTGGTCACCTCCCGAATTTTTGCTCCTGCCTGTCCCTCTAACATGGGTTCCTGCCCTGCTTATTTCTTGTTTCTATTTCCTCCTCACTATCACGGCTTCCATCCCAATTTCCCCTCCTTGCTCTTCAGGAGGTGTACATATCAGCTTTGAACCTCAAGCTTTCCACTTGAAAGAAATCCGATGTACCACACTGATCAGAACGGGGCGTGTGGTTGTCACCATTTGTATAACACAAATGACGTGTTTTAAATCTCAGCAAAGGTTATATTTTCATACTGTACTGTACCAATTAACATCTAAAATGACAGGGAGTTAGAAAGCACAGGGGAATTGAAAGACGTATTTAATGTACAAATGACTGCTGAACTATGGTCGCTCAGTATTTTTAGTTCTATTGTCAACCCACTTTTCATCTTGTAATGAACATCAGGGGAGAAACAAATGGTAAATACCACTTTGGCTCAACAAGAAGTCCAGTAATTGGAAGTAACTTTCCTAAAATGAAATTACTAAGATGTAGAGAATTGTACTAAACCAGTACCCAGCCCCATTATATTCTTCTCTGAGGTCAGTGACCCGCATGTGCAGGGTAAGGACTAGAAAGTCTGAGCTCTGATGTGGACCTAATATCTAGGGCTATCTCATTTTTTCAAAGAGGTCTTGTGAGGCTTGATTAGTGCTGATCCAAAAAAGAAAATGGTTCTCTATGGAATTTTAAATTAAAAAACAAAAATTATTGACTTCCTCTGAATAAAGTTTCTGGAAATATTAAAAAATTATTTCCAAGTCAACAGACTGGAGCAAACAATTTTGAAAACTGAGTGAAGGAGGAGAAAGGAAAGAAAAACAACTGCAAGGAAATGCTTTGATTTTATTTGATTCAACCCTTCAAAATATATTTTCCAGTTCAGAGTCATCTTAGAAAAAAAATCTGAATTTTCCCAATACTTTTAACAGTCATCGACCGATAGCAATGAGTTTTTGTCAAAATTTGAACCTAGATCTCGAACAATTGTGCTTTTCAATGTTTTAATGAAAAGCTCCATTATTTATTAATTAATACAGGGCCTCTGAGATTTTCATTACAAATAAATGCTGCCCAGGGAGATTAACTGTGGTGAGGTTAGGAATCGGACGAAAGCCTTGCCTGTGCAGAGAAGCTGGAATACAAATCACGCCAGAGGAAAGATTCCCTTCTCAGGCAGCTCTTGAGCAAAAAGGATCTGACACATTTCACCTTCAGAGATCTAACTGAATATAAACCAGAAAAAATATCTATGGCTTCAAGATTTTCAGAACTAGTCAGTGACCCAAATGAAAAAAAATCTTTACCCACACCACAGACAATTTGAAAATATCTCAAATATCCCAAAACTTTTCAGCATCCTAGATCTGTGGAGGACGCATTTACAGCAGCAGCCCAGCACGTGGTACCTTTCTGGCTGATGCCACCTTTTTCTTTTAAAACACTGATGAAATCTGCCTGGTAGAGATTGGAAAAGGAGTCAAGCGAGTCTGGCTGGGTAGGTTACAGCTCCCTGCCTCAGGGGAGGAAAAGATGTAAATTCTCAAGAGCTTCCTAAGCACAGAGGAGGCCTTCAAAATGTTCTGGTCATGTCTTAAGGTATGGTTTTAGGACAGCATAAGGAAACCTATAGGGATCCAGTTCTGCTATGCAAGAGGTGTCATCCACTTAAAAATGCTGTTTGCAGGAGAGACTTTCAGGAGATATAGCATATCAGTTCCCCACCACACAGACCCTCTGTATTTCACTCAAAGGCTTCAGAAGTACATATCTGCCTAACAAATATGAGCAACAATAGTTTGCCTCCCATGAGGTAATCATTAATTTTGAAGAAGACACAGAACCTCTTCCAAGGTTTTTTTTACAGCACCAAGTGCGTGCATCTGTTCTGTCCCAAGCCACCAACCTGCAAATACTGCATGTACATGACTTCACATGCAGCAGCAGTTAAAGCAAGAGGCAGAGCTCTTCGCTGATATACGGAAGCATTAAATACACAAGATGTTAGAAGCCTCAAGCTCTAAGTAATTAAATAACAACCTACCATCTCCGTGGTGCTGGCTGGAGTCAGGAAGAAATCCCTTAAATTCAGAAAGTAACCCTCCAGTTGTCCAATTAACAGAAGCAAGATAACTCCATCTGCAAACTGGATGAAGAAAGATCTGAATATTATTTATTATGTTGGCTTTTAGTAAAGTACTCCGATAAATGCCATTCCGGCGATAAAGGAATTTAAATGGTACTCTGGCAAGCAGACAGCCTAATGACTCAGCTCCCTCAACCTCTTCTACAGTGAACTTCGTATTTAGTTACATAAGGCTCCCAAGTTCATATTAGTAAAAATACGACCTTGTAAAAGGACAGCTATTAAAACAAACTATTCCAGATGCGAAGAGACTTCAGACGACCGCAAGCGACAACGGCGTTAAGTATAAATAAAAGGAAACTGCGCCTGGTGCCTGAGATTTATGACAAAACACTTGCAAAACTTCCTCTCTCACAGTTGCCCACCAGGAAAACCCAAGAAGAGCCCAAGAGTGCAGCTCTGCTTTTCATCCGCACGGCATAAATCACAGGGACCACCACTGCACCGGGGTTTTGAATGCCTGGAGCAAAGCAGGACTTGTGGGCTGATTTCTCCGGCAGTTATTGCGGGTGTGTTTGCAAAAGCAGGGAAAGAAAAAGCCATGAGGGATGTCCCGGAGCTCATTTCCCATCACTGGCTTGCTCGCTCCCTGGAGAGGTGTGGGGAGGATGCAGTGGCTCCCCGGCTCCACGCGAGCCGCCGTCCACCCTCCCCGGAGGCAGCGATAGAGGAGAAGGACAGGGAGACGATCCCAAGGTGCCTAACGAGCACTTCTCTTGCAATTTCATGGACTCTGAAGAAGCTCGACATTCAGAGGACAGGACTTTGAAATGTAATGAAAATCAGGCCTTCCTACCGGGAAGCAAATCCAGCGTTAAAAATCACCAATCGCCAGCAATAAACTTGGCTTTCAGTTTAATTGTCAAAACACATTAATTTCCATCCCAACAGAAAGAGCATCCACAGGAGTTGGGCAGACTCTGAAAGTAGCATTCTGCTACTTTCTGTAGCATTACATGCTCTGGGTGATCCTGCTTTAGCAGGGGAGTTGGACTAGATGATCTCTACGGTCCCTTCCAACTCTAAAAAATCAGTGAAATTCAGTGAAATTCTGCCCCTTCTAAAGGCAGCATTCAATACAAAGCTATATTTTTTCATTACTTATTACCTTCAGAAACCTCAGAGACTGAAGCACGGTATCTTAACCTTGAAGCTAGAAATAATTGTTACATTGCCAAGTTTCAAATTAGTACAACAAAAAGGAGGAATCCTAATGGTGAGAGGAAACACTCAAATGGCTGAAAAAACACAGTTAACATGCAGCTGTTAGAGCAGGCTACCTGAGATTCGATGTCTTTCACGTTTAATCCCAATTTTCCAACATGCTGGTTGACAAATTGCAAAAATACCTAAAGAAAACACAAGGGGAGGAGAGGGCAGAAGAGAAGATAACTTTTCTCAGTGAAGTCATGAATTATGTTTTACCTTATAAATTTTGCCGTCTATTAAAAGAGTAAATTACCTTTTTTACAGCATCCAGTTTATCTGGAGCACGGCTAAATAATTCATCAAAGGCATCATCTTCTGTATGAAAACAACATTAATTGGTATTACTTGGAATAACTGTCAGATCAGAGGTTTAAAGCGGCTCCAAGAAGGAGAAATGTGTTTATACCTCATAAGCCAAGGAGAAAGAGAGTCGCAGGGAGATGGGGAAAAATCCTGCTTTTGTATTTATCAGAGGACAGGGTGACAGGCTTCCCCTCAGCCTGACTACATCTGAGAAAACAATTTACTTCATTCAGCTCTGCAGTTTTTGCCTGCCGAGGTTCTCAAGATTTGTGCTGCCACCAGCCTGAGCAATGGCTAAGTTTTGCATCTCTACAGTTTATCTCTTTTCAGTCATGTTGTTTTAATCTCTGCGATAAATTATTGTGAGCAGAGGAGAAGAGCTACACATTTTAGCCCTTCTTCCCTAACAGAAACGTCATTTACATCAAATTTGCAGAAAAACAGCCCCCTTCCTTCAAAAAAAAAAAAATCCCCACAAACTAGATGTTGGGTTTGGAGACACTGCCCTTTCTCTGAAAATTCATGGAGCCCAAAAATGACCACTGGTGCCAACCAGCTTTAAAGGCAGGCACCAAGCCAGTGCCAGCAGCACCGCGCCAGAGAACTAGCACGGGTTTAAAGATTTCCAAGAAAATGAGATTCACTGGGGCTCTGTGAACGCTCACCCTCACCTCCTTTTTCTGCCCAGGTTTAGCAAGAGCAGGATACGTCTCCTCATGGTAACCTGGCCACAAGACTGCTCTGGCTCAAGCACAAGCAAAGCATTTGAAACACCCTTAAAATTTTTTACTATGAGGGTGGTGAGACACTGGAACAGGTTGCCCAGAGAAGCTGTGGATGCCCCATCCCTGGAGGGGTTCAAGGCCAGGCTGGATGGGGCCTTGAGCAACCTTGTCTAGTGGGAGGTGTCCCTGCCCAGAGCAGGGGGGCTGGAACTAGATGATCTTTGAGGTCCCTTCCAACCCAAACCATTCTATGATTCTAAAAATCAAGGGCACTCTGGCAGCATAACTAAATGGAGAACCAGTTTCGACGGCGACAGAGAAGCCTCCACTGAGAAAGGGTCTGCTTGGGCTTTTCCCTTCTCCCTGTTTAGGGGGTTGCTGCAGGAGAAGTGACAGGGAAGGGGTCCATCCATCAAACGAATCACCCAGCAACAGCTTGGAATCTGCAACGGTCTGGCAAACGAGAGAGCCCTCTTCTGGAGCCAGGCTTTGGGATTTCTCTCTGTGTTAAGCAAGCCGTGTCAGAGAGAGAGCCCGAGCATTTTGAAGAGTGAATTTGCAGATTTCTCTTTCCAGCAGAATCAACCCACTGAAAGAAATACCTAATTACAAGCTGGATTTGGTTTTGGTTTTTTTGTTTGGTTGGTTGTTTTTTTTTTTTACACAATTTTAGCCCACACTAGAGGCTACTCAGTTGAATAAAGGACAAAAAAGGAATAAATTATACAACTTGCACCTCTGCAAAGGATGAAAACACCAACATAAAGGGGCCAGCAGAGAATTAAAATGGTTGCGTTGATTCACTGGGGATACAACGTGCTCCTTTGCAGCAAGGAAAAGCAGCTTCCCCTGAAGCCTGAGCAGCGCCCAGACCTTCTGCAGGCTCTGAGCACATGGACATTTTTCACCCCAAGTGTTTCACAGCCCTTAAAAGCCCTAAGGGCAAAAATCTCAGGGGACATTGGTTTTACTGAGCTGCCGTCTATAATCGAGCACCAGCAGCAGTCCTAAATCCCCTCTGCAAACTGCAGAAAGGAAACTACATCAAAACTGGTAGCAAGAAGCAGCCCCATTCTCAGGCCATTGTGCTCATAAATAGTCACAACAGTGAATGAGGTCAATGCATGAACTCAAGACATAGTTTGTCCCTCAACCAGGTCTTCTCTGTTGGGTTATCAACCCATTGTGCTCATAAATAGTTGCAACAGTGAATGAGGTCAATGCATAAACTCCAGATGTACTTTGTCCCTCAGACAGGTCTTCTCTGTTGGGTTATCAACCCATTGTATCACTTCTTGTCTCACCTCTCATTTGTTCCCTGTAGCCCAAAGGCAAAGCCACCACCCAATTTCCAAACTATATTGTGTTGATATGAACGGACATTAACATGAGACATTTGGAGAAAAACACTAGGGGAAATCCAGTAATCTCCATTAACTCTAGTGGGAGCATACTTGTATCAGGAGGTAAAAATGGATCACAGGGTGGTGTATGACAGTACATAGCAGCAAAACACTGAATTTGGCAAAGCCAGTACTTACTTGGCTGCGCTTCTAAATTCTCTCTAAAAGTGCAATAAGAAAAAAAGAATTAGAAAAAGCATCCAGCAGAACTAATCTTATTCATAAGAAAAGCTTCTCTGGGCCATCAGCTGCCTTGTTAAGGAGGAGATACAGTACAAAGTGCCATGAACTTTACGTCAGAGTAACTTTCCAACAGACATTTTAAAGTACACTGTATATCTGTATAGGCTCTTGGAAGTATATGAGATTTTAAGTGGCCCACAGACTGATGAACATTGGTTTTATAAGCACAATCCATAATATCCTCTTCCAATAAGCTGCTCATGATATTAGTATTTGAAGATATTCTAGCATATAAAAGATGATAGAAGGAAAATCTGTTTCTAGTGCTTGGGATGATGACCATAATTTCTCATTTTATAAATGGTATCCTACTACTTAAGTCCTTTAATAATGACAGCACCTCACAAATTCAGCAAGCTCCAACTGAAGAACTGCCTCCTTTCTCTTTATTTAATGACACAAGAGCAATAAATTAATAGTGGGTTGAAACCACTATGGCTTTACAAAATTTCCAGTGTAGTCTGAGGCTAAATTTACAGTCTGAGGTAAAGTTACAGTACTGGATTTTATTATTATATTTTTATTATATTCCAAGGCAATGACAAACACTAAGCCTCAGAAATAG
This sequence comes from Calidris pugnax, assembly GCF_001431845.1. Lineage (NCBI taxonomy): Eukaryota > Metazoa > Chordata > Aves > Charadriiformes > Scolopacidae > Calidris > Calidris pugnax. The sequence continues at coordinate 3,318,514 of NW_015090825.1, forward strand.
TCATACGCATTATTTTAGAGAAGTGTATATAAAGAATAAAATAGGGATATACCATAACATCCGATCTGGAGAAGGGGGGGGAAAAAGAAAAAAATAAGAAAAAGAAAATAAATCAGAGAAATAGCTCGCATGCATATGCATGGCTGGGCTTACACTTTTTGTCATCATCATGATCCCAGCTTTTTTTTTTTTTTTTTCTGTTGGGGAAGACGCCCACGATATTTCCCTTCTGATTGACAGTGTAAAAAACAGATATATCCGTTCTTACTTGTTTTCTGTGATATATTCCACTGCATTTGTCGTCTTTAATCCTCGGGAGGTGTTCTGTTAAAAAGACAATAAATATTTTTGGGCTTGTTATACACAAAAAAAAGTAAATCTGAAAGCATTAATGAGGCTTTCATGAATTGTTTGCTGCCTTAATTAATTACCAGAGGGCATTTATTCAAGAAGTCCAGTACAGCATTTTGAGAGGTGGCTGCTCCCTTCTGATCTCTCACTCTTCAACCAGAAGTTACCTACTTCCCCACCAGAGGAAGCCAAAGGAGCAGCACCTGGTCCCTCAGCTGGTGAAGATCAGAGGCTGGCATGTTCACCTGAAGACTTGATGAATGCATCAAGCTGCTTTGGGCAGGCAGTGATTTCCTGCACACATCACTGAATTAAGGACTCTTTAGTTTTATAGCACTGGAGGTGATCAGCTCTGCCTTATAATAACCTCACACCATAGCCTATCACCCGCTAATGAATCTTAAGATTTGGCAGGTTGATTTGGTAGGTTGGCAATTTTTACTACTTCTGAAGCAACCTGGGATCTTTGCTTACGTCCTTGCATCTTTTTTCCTCTACACAAATCTTAGTACTCGCCAAAACATCAAAGAAAACAGTCCTTCAACCCAACTGACAGCCTGAAGAGATAGGGAAGGGTGGGCATGCCTGCTGCTTTGTTCAGGCAGGTGGCAAACATCTCTTATCACAGAAAAGTCTTTGGTGTTTCCTGCTCTCCCTTTTTAGGCCATGAAAAAGACCCTCTGTTTACATACTGAGTCAACTCCTTTGGGTCAACTCTGAAGAGGAGCACACACAGCTCCACTGAGGCAAAGGCAGGTCCTTTGTGAAGGCACATGTTGCAGAAAGGCCAGGCCTTCTCTGATCTCCGTTGTGTTTCTTCAACGTTTCCCCCTTCCTGCTCTTGATCCCTCTCTTCTGAGCTGTACCTTCATCGGCTTTCCTCACTTTTGACCTAATGATTACCATTCCCATCAAGGGCATTGATTTCTCCTAGGGGGAATCAGCCCAATACCACAACCCCATGATCTCCACTGCCACCCCTCTCCCTCTCAGGGTGAACAACCCTGAGAGATACTGCAGTTTCACAGATAATTCCTCCCAATTCCTGCACAGATGAGGCACTTGCAGCCCCATAAGGCACTTCCTCAGAGTCTGGGTTGTCACTCATGAGACCCACGTGACAGGAGCGTGGGCAGCAATGCACAATTTGGACTCCCATTAGACACCAGAGAGACCACTCCCCTGCTGAAGTGCTCAGCTGGGATGGGGCCACAACAGCTACCTTTGTAGAACCAAGTCCCAGAAGCAGCTGTCCATCTAGGACACTTTTAAACATTCTAAAATGACACACGCAGCTCAAGGGCATGCTTCATTTCAGTTCCAGTTACGATCCTCCAAAGAGAGAAAAGCCATACATCATACATCATGCCATACAGATCGTGTGCTGGGCTCCCAACACCACTGAATTGCAAACCCTCTGTTAAAACTCTAACACGGTGGTGCTACTTTTTGCAATTATATCCCAAATTGTGGGATGTTTGATGTTCTCCTAAAGTTCCAGAGTTGACTTTAGGAAACAAAATAGAGGAAGAAGGCATGTAGAACTTAGCCTGTAAATAAAAATACCAAAATGTGACCCCAATAGAAGAGGAGTTAAAACTCCCCCTAAAGAAACGAATCCTCAGTGTTAAACCAGTGTCACAATTTATGAGTGCAGGCTTCTATTTTAAAACACTTAGAGTTAGTAACAGCAGAATTTCTTCTTTTTCTTCTTTACAGAGACCAACAGCTGTTTTCAGTTGGGACCATTCCTTCTTTTGATCAAGGAGAAAAAACAGCGTAGTGTTTCTACCCTTTTAAAGATACAGCATCTGAGAACTGAGAACAAAATGATATTCTGGTCTAGCAAACTCAGAAGTTAAAAGGCACGGTTGACAGAAAATACAAGTAGCTCTTTCACAGGTGCACACACATTTCTCCATAATTCTTAGCAAATTTGTCTTGAGAAAGGTCTCCAAGATCTACTGTAACAAATACTGAAACTCTGATTACCTCAATGGTGATTGTTTCCACTTGAACATTTGAAGGCATGGCCAGGCTGGGTTCGAAGTGCTTTGCTATTGCAACCAGAAGATGCAGTGTGCTCAGCAAGTCCTTGGTCAAAATAGCTATTCCATGCAAAGAAAGGAAAAGATGTTTAGCGTGCAAAACAAGTAAACCTCACTCCAATATCATAAATTCCCCCTGTGATCCCAAAGTCATGGAGGGCCATAACACAGGTGGGGCATCAGACTGAGGTTTATATAATATCACAATTCAGCAATACCACACCTTGAAAGTCCATTTTGTGAGACATACACACGGGCACAGAGGGCTGTCAAGTGGTCCACAAGCCACACACTTAGAAGATGCAGCTTGCATGACCTAGTCAGGGTCAGATATTCCTGTCTTACTTCTGATTCAACTAGGAACTGAAAGCAGGTTGCTTAATTCCTGCTCTGACACCTCCTAAGCAGCCTTATAGCAGAGGAAGCCCCGTGATGGATAATATTCTCCAATTTCACTTCTGCACCTACATTCCACACTCCATTTCAGCTGACTTTCTTCCAGTTGCAAACACTTTGCCACAGCTTCCAGAATCACAGAGAGTTTCTGTCGCTGTTTTTTTTCTGTCAATGCGATCTTGTCAACATCCAGCTTGAGAGATCCTAGGTTTTCTTTGACAAAGCGTCCACAGGAAGGAGAAAGATGTATGTTAACACCACCATAGGAAAAAATAAAAAATAAAAAAAAAATAAAAAATCAGAAACATAAAGCGAAAGCAAAGCACACAAAGTCTTGTTTTAAATGCTCTGTATCGCTTAATGACTTCCACAGACCCACATCCCGCATGCTCTGTTAAACTCCTGCACTCTCTGAAAGCCTCAGTAAAATCAGTGAAGCTCTGCAAAAGGGAGAGGACTCAAGTCATTCCTTGCAGCTTCATCCCCCAACGCTAGCACTCCACATTCCTCCTTTTCCTAGTGGAAGCCACAGGAATCAAACAAATGGATCTTTCCTGTAGACAGTGTACAAAGGCAGCATCAACTCACACACACAGAAGAAATCCCAGCTAATTGCTCAGGCAAGCAAACTATGAAAATAAGCCAATACTGTTCACGCTGCTGCCCTCAGCCTTTGAAAAGACATCCCCAAAGACAGTGAAGGGGAAAAGAAAAATGAAGTAGGGACAGGAGAGACAGAGAAATAGAAATAGACCAACAGGCTGTTTCAAGAGATGACAACTTTATACAAGCACCTCTTAGTGCAGACAGCCCCTTAGATATATGTCAGTTCCAGTTCTAGCCCAGTGCTTTAGACCTAGAACTTTTTTATTGTTGTCTTGTTATCTTTTTTTAAAGCAGGAAAACATAAATTATAGATTATCGTGCTGATTCCATCCAATGTTTCTGGTGGCATCACAAGTCACCTTTGTGCTCCTGGTTTAGGAAGCCCTCCTTCCCTTCAGAGGCACCGTAATTTCACACTTCAAAGTTAACCTTTTTATTGTGTTAACTAGCAGGTTAAAAAAAAACCACAAAACAACCAACTTTCTAAGAATAAAAATAATTCAATAAAACCAATAGTGAATAATCAAGCATTTGTTCAGAATTGAAATTATCACAGAGGGTTCACAGTGCAGTGCTTTTCCCAGTTTGCAAGAAGCAAGGCTCCAGCAGATCACTGCTATTGCGATTCGTGAGGTTTATTCTCTCATCTGGAAGTTCCTCCCCGATGCGTTTGTGAGCTAAACTCAAAGCAGCAGCTTACCCAAGAGATGATGAAGTACCAGCCCATCATACAGATCTTCTTCCAGACTTTTAACTACTATGTGTTCCTCCTTCAGCGTTGCGTTAATCCAGTCAATCAATAACTGCAGAGGAAAACAAAGCAGCTGGCAATGATATTGTTGGTGTTGTTTAGACAGTATAGAACTCAGTGCTATATATTGTTTCACCTTTCTCTTTAGTCCCTCATTTCACATCTTGGTTTGCTTTCAACCACCGTTTCCTTCCTTCGTTTTTTTTTAGTTGTTTTTTAAAGAGAAGTTAAGTATCAGTTAGTTCTCCCTAATTTTCAAGTGAGCTAGACATCTCACAAGTTATATTCCTATGAATTTTGTAGAAATAGTTATACAGGCAGAGACATAGACCCTATTCTCACTTCTATCTGGGAAAAGGCTGCAAGAGTACACTTCCCAATGCCTGATTTCATTAGGCATCCCAGAATGCACACAAATTCAACCATCAGACAAAAGTTTCTAAGAAAAGGGGCTTCACTCATTCTGCTGGCTGCTCCTTGCAGTCATCCATGTTACTAGCACTGCCCCCCTTTCCTCTCCTATTTTTGTTTTCTTTTTCTTTCTGCAATTTTGTACCAACCTGTCCCCAAATACCTTTTTTTGGGGGGGGGGAAAAAAAAGCATTTTGTTTATTTTGTTTTCTTACATGGCAGTCCTCCCATCGCCCTTTCCAATATCCTTCCTGCCTTTGCAAGGGGAAGCTGCTCAGGAAGCCCAGGGCTGGCTACAACTGGAAAGGAACCACATTTCCAGTTACATCCCTTGGCCCTGCAGCCCCTGCCTTCAGCACTGTGCTCCTACACAGGCCACCAAAGGAGCTCCTCAGAACTTCCCCCAGCATGTGTTTTAGTCCCTTATGTTGCTAGAAAGGTTAAGATGACCTCCTGAAGCAGAGCTGAAAAGCAGTAGCCCCAGCTGGCTGTTAACAAGAACCTCTCGAAACAGGGATGGGTATTGCTTGTGTTCCCTGTTACTGCTACAAGTGAGTGTCTGGAGTTTGTTGTGTGGAGAATAACCTTCTCACTCCCTGTAAACAGAGGAGAAAATTCATAGCAGATCCTTGTAAGTTAGCCAATATTAACAAAAAATGTAAAAAGCAGTTTGAAGAGAAAAAGAACACGTCTCCGAGGTGCTGGAAACCGCATGAGAAACAAAAATGCCTGGCGCCAGCTCTTGCCTGAACTGAGAAGCTGTCAAAGGGTTTGTAATAGACCTCCTCAGCAGAAAGCCATGCTCCTCAGCTCATGCTTGCAGGTTAAGACCTGGCAATGCTTTATACGTGTGAGGGACAGAGCCGTACCCCAAACACAACAGTACAACCAGATGGAAGCTGGAACAGCAGAAAAGTACTGCCGAGTGCAAATCTCCATCCCAATCTCTTCTCTGGAGGAGCCATGAACTTTTTGGATTAAGAAAGCAACCGGTGGCACCGATGGGCACCCAGAAGACTGCCCGCCTCGGGTCCCAATTTCCATCTCCTCATCACCCAAAGAAAAGAAATTAGACAGTGAAGAACGTTTCAGGAGTCTCTGAGAGGAAAGACTCCTCTGAGAGGAGTCTCTGAAGTTTGAGCACTGACTCTCACAGAAACCTTCATAAACTGAAGAAAGCTCTTCATTTTTGGCAGTCTGGAAAGAACCAATTCAGTGTCTCTGTAGACAACATAATTGCATTTTGCAGCACCACCTTTCAGATTTTCTCTTTTGTATAAAAACATTGTGAAAGCCTGACACAAAAAATTAAATCTTTTTGATCAAATGTGCATGAAGGTTTAAGAAAACATAATATAGAAATGCACATGTTTGTGGATTTATGAATGCCATGCAATACACATAGCAGCACAAAGCCTAAGCTGGTTTTCATAATATTTATAGCAATTTTAGTATCTCCATAATGCAAGAAGTGCTGGTCTCATAAGACACATGCCACTTTTCTTCCAGAAAATGTCAGTATGCTAGCCTTCCCCTGGGCTGCGCTGTTAGAGAAACATGGTGATTGAATGCCCAGGGGAGATTTTCAAAATTACTTGGAAATAAAGTACTTTCCCATAAAATGGGATTCATCCTTCACAGTTACCTCAAGCAGACAATGCGCCATATAACAACTCAAAAGCTTTATCTTCTGAATTCCTGGGGACTTGCATACCTTTCATCCCTCTTCTCTATGCTATCCTCGTCAGGCTGAGCCACTGGCCACCAGAGGTAGAAGACCAGACAGAAGACTGTTGCAAATCAGCACAGCTCTCCTAGAATTTGTTATCATGGGATCAGGGCAGCAAACCTGCATGTATCTGAATATCTCTCTTTAGTCACAGCCCACAGTTGTGTCACACTCACAGTTGATGTGGGTTTCCTTTCAATCACAGTCCGCTCTTCCAGCCGGACTGTCATTGCTATTACACCATCATTACAATAAAGTAGCAACTGGGTACTTCTGGTGGGGCTCATCCACACGTCCCAAGTTAGAAGAGGTAACGTATAAGAAGAAATTCAGCTTTTAAATCGACACCCCACCTCACACACAGCAGTGACCAGTCTTGGGTGATGCAGGCATTTGAAGGCTGGTCTTGTACAGCCCCAGCCATCCTGGCTTCAACAAAAGTTTACACTTGTGTGGAGCCCAGGTGCCAAAAGCAGAGCTCGTCCCCATTCATAAAGTATGGATGGAGCCAAAGAGTTGGGTGATTTACAGGGCTGAGCGTTAACACAACAGGTTAAAACAACCTGAGGTGAGGGTTTAAACAACATAGTAAAAGAAACGGTACCAGTTTTAATTCTTCCAATTTGGGATTATTCCTTGCAGTCGGTTTTATGAGTTTTCTCTTTTCACCTATGAAAGGAAGCAAACAGGATCCATTACAATTATAAGATATGACTAATGTAAATTTTCTGTAAAATAGGCTATCAGTTTAATATTACCCAATATCACTAACTGCCACGTAGAAACACCATCATTTTGTGTTACAACTGATTCCTTACAAGAAAATGGTATATGAGACTATTAAAACTGCTGTTGGAAATTATGCTTCAGTGCAATTCAAATCGGTAAGATCTAGATGGACAATTCTGGAAAGAGGAAAACAAACTTGGTCAGGTCCTTATGTGCGAAATTTAAATTTCAGTGAAAGAACCAGCTAGAAGTTGTGCTGCATCTTCATGATCTGCCTCTAGGGACTCAGCAGCCAAATTATACATGGAGAGCTTAGTCACTGCTGAAAACACCAGGGGACCACTGCTAAAAATATATGATTCACTTCTACTACACATTATCTGCCTTGGTTCTTCAGGTCATTCTTTGGCCCTTTTTCTTGGGGCCTTGAGCAACCTGCTCTAGTGAGAGGTGTCCCTGCCCATGGCAGGGGGGTTGGAACTCGATCTTTAAGGTCCCTTCCAACCCCAACCATTCTATGATTCTGTGATTCTGTCCTGGTTCATAAAGCACATACCTTGAGGGATGGCATTCTCAGGTAGGAGTTGATTAACTGCAGCAGCCTGTGTAAACGCATTTAAAAAGTCTGGATCCATTGTCTTTTCTCACTCCTGGTAAGCTGGCAAAAAATATTTATTAAAAAATAAAAGCAACATGAGTAAAGGCATGTAAAGACCAAAATTAGTGCTAAGAAGAAAACAAACTGAAGGGTTTTCTTCAGTACTATTTCATGACTGGTGGGTTGCATTTTTAAAAAAATCTGAAAATGTATTTAAATGTGTGTACAGAAAAAGAAGTTAAAAAACCATTACACAAAGTGACATGTACTGTCTGCTGCACCCTTGGTCTCTATTTGGCCAAAGAACCCAGTTATCAAAAAACAGCTCTTTAACATTTGGAAGCATGTAGGAAAAGACCTGAAATTAAGAATTTGCAATAGCATAAGTTAATATCCTTTAAGATGTCAGTTCTGTGCATCCTGCTCAGTGTTAAAATTGGTATACTGGGTAAGACTAGCTTACCTAGTACCCAGTCCCTTACAGCACCCAAAAGCAGAAGTTTGGGGGGAGGTGGAACATGAACAGAGCAAGCGCAGACAGATTCTTCCCTGAAATACTTCAACATCCTTCAGCTCAGCCTTCCTAAATCAAAACTGGGCTCCTGGTAATTACGAGCTGTCAACACATTTACCTCCCATGAACTTCCTACCCACCCCTTGACCACGCATCTCTCCCACCGTTCAGCAGTGAGGGGCTGAAGAGGGTGGCTTTACTTTGCGTGAAGCCCCACCTCCTGTTGCTTGCTCCAACCTGCCACCTTCCCCTGAAGCTCCCCACTATACATGCTGCAAAGGAGACCAACTGATTCACATTCTTCATGTGTTACTACTCCATCTTACTACTGTATTGCTGTCCTACACCCTCAAAAGTCATCTCTTTCCAAATCTGAGGAAGCACAGCCTACAGCTTAGTCGTCCTTCCCAGGGCGACCACTCTGTTGCACCTTTGATCATCATCGTTGCCCTGCTTTGAACCCTCTCCAGCAAAAAGGGTCTCACAGCCTTTTTGAAGCACTAGGGACCAGACCTGCCCAGATTCAGAGAGGTGCACCGCAGCGTCCACGGTGTTGTTCTCCGTTCCTCTCCTCCTAATTCCTGGTGCTCTTTGCTTTTCTTGATCACTGCTGAGCACCAAGCTGACGCGTTAATGGAACTATCTATTATATCCCCAAGATCTTATTCCTAAATAGCAACACACCACTCAGAGCCCATCATTTACCTGTAGAGCTAGTGTTGGTTTTCCCATGTGTTTCACCTCACGTTCATCAACACTGATTTCCTACATCCATTTCAGAGCCCGCAAACTGTAGTTCCTTAGCATTTAATAGACTCATTGCTTATTACTAATAATTAGCATTCGCGGGCAGCCCTTTGTGTCTCAAGCTGCATTGCTGTGCGGGTTGGTCCTAGACAGAAGCCTTTCAAAGAATAACATGCTGCAGAAACAACATGAAATGGAAGATTAGGTGGGTTTGGACACCTTCTTGGGGTTAGCTATTTAGTGAGATACACAAAGGGATGGAAGACATGGTTCTCACACACAAGCTTCCACGTTTGCTGCAACCAGCCTCTGCAGCCCATCGTTCAAATTTGCTATTCAGAGCTGTGACTGACACGCTGGTTCTTCCAGCCCCCACCTTCCTGCACATTATTTATCAGCCCTTGGAGAAGAGATGACAGTAGGAGACAACAGCTCGAATACTGATTATAGAGGCATTTCATGATGACATTTTTAAATAAAATTGAGGTGCAATTATTGACTATTCAAATGAAATGGCATAATTCGGTCCTTCATCCCCTGAGGATGTCATGGATGCACAGGCTTGTCTGTTTTAAAGTCAAGAGGCGTTTTATTTCTCCCTGTGCCACCTGCTGAGGCAGCCAACAAGTGGATTTTTTTCTCAGGCCAAGAGCAAGGCTGTTGCACAAGGTTGCAATACCACAACTACCCATAAAGCAACGTCTTCTCTAGTTGGGTCAAATCAGCTCGCTTTTCCTCCATGAGCCTTCACAGAGTCTGGTTCCCACATATGCCTGGTATAAGACATGAAGCAATAAGGAGCTACCAGGGGTCCCTGGCGTACAAACCAGCTGTAAGAACACACACAAGGCACTTACCAGTGCTCCCAAATTGTTTCAGCCGGTTTATTTCCTGCTTGAAAAGACAAAAGCCCTACTCCACATTAGCTCAAAGACATTTCCTAGGAACAGTTGTCTAAATTGATCACGCCAAGGAGGGAACAAAACCCAGGTGGCAACGTTCACGCCGATAGTAATTTTTGCTGTCTTCAGAAAACCAGAATTTAAAAATAAATAAGAAAAAAAAAAAAAAAAAAAAAAAAAATGCACCCATTAGCATCAGAAGAGAGGTTGTCTTATTAAGAATAATCCACGTGGACACAGGAAGTCTTACCCTTAAAAAAAACAACAACGCACCCAAAGGAGCCCACTGTGTGCAGTTAGAACTTACTTTCACTTCCTTGTTTTGTACCAGACCTTTCAAGAGCCATTTTTGCTCATTAGCATCAGAAGAGAGGTTGTCTTATTAAGAATAATCCACGTGGACACAGGAAGTCTTACCGTTAAAAAAAAAAAACAACAACGCACCCAAAGGAGCCCCCTTTTTCTCCCCAAACTTACTATTCTCTCCTTCAGTAAATCTCCAGAAGCTCTTCCAAGACCTTCTCCCAGCAGGCGTGAAGAAGTTGATGGGGAGAGGGGTCTGACCCCCCAGGCTCGGAGCAGGCAGGGCAGCAGGCAGGCCGAACAGGCCGAGTACCAGAGGGGGAAGTCGCGCGGCGGCACCGACTGCTCTTAAAAACGAAACCAGAGTCGTATCCGGAACTCACATTGTCTATCTGCTTGGGCCCTGCCGGAGACCAAAATAAACAGAAGCACAAACGCAGGAAACATGCAACTCCTGAAATGCCAGAAAGCATGAGGAGGATGCGATCGCCCTTCCACGGCGCGGCGGGTTGCCACCTGCCTCTGGGGTGACTGTGGGGTGCATTTTTTTCTTTGTATGTAATAATAAAACAGGCAATGACAGACAAATCCATCGTGCTACACGGCACCTTCTGCTGATGGTCCTTTGAGCATTTCATAAAGCGTTACTCTACCTACCTGGTAGAAGGAGAAAGTTAGGCAGAAGGAGATTAACCCGTTTGTCCTCAGAGAGCTAGTTAGCCACAGCAGGGCCCAAAATGCTCATCTGAGACAAGAGTTATCTCCACTAGGCAGTGCTGCTGCTCTTCCTTCCCTTCCCCACCATTAATGGTCTAGAGAACAAGTCCTATGAGGAGAGGCTGAGGGAACTGGGCATGTTTAGTTTGGAGGAAGCTGATGGGAGACCTCATTGCCCTCTACACCTACCTGAAAGGAGGTTGTAGAGAGGTGGGTGTTGGCCTCTTCTCCCAAGGGAGTAATGACGTACCAGGGGAAATATTCTTGAGTGGGGGCAGGGGAGGTTTAGATTAGATATTGGGAAGAATTACTTTCCTGAGAGGGTGGTCAGGCACTGGAACAGCCTGCCCAGGGAGGTGGTGGAGTCACCATCCCTGGAGGTATTTAAGAAACGTGTAGACATGGCTCTTCAGGGCATGCTCTAGTGCCCAAGATTGTTGTTTTGTGTCTGTTTGTGGTGGGTGTGATGTGTGGTGGTTTTTGGTGTGGGGGGGTTTTCTTGGTTTTGGTTTGGTTTGGATTTTTTTGTGGTTGGACTCAATGATCTCAAAGGTCCCTTCAAACCATGAATATTCTGTGATTCTGTAACTAAAGAGGGAAAGCTCCCAACAGCAACCACTTTCCCTGGACATTTCCTTCGGGTACCAGTTACATTTACTTCTGGAAGAGTTAACAAAAAGCAACTCTGCAGTCTTCCATGAAATGTCTCATCCCAGAATGAGACAGTAGACAGCCACACTAATTAAGCTGGTCTGGTTTAATGGTGTTAGGGGACTGACTCCTGTGTTTAGCTCCGTGCCACAGACAAGAACTGACAGTTCTTCATGAGCTAAATGGGATAAAGGAAAGTGGGTTGAAAACAGATTTCCAGCTGCCATGAATTCTTAGTAACTGAGAACTTAAATCCAAAATCCTTAATCAAAGCACAAATTCAATTGTATTTTCTAAGCAAATAATAAGCACAACACTACATCAAATTAGCAAAGATCCAGAGTACCTTCTTACCCGTGCAGAAGTGTATGCCACAGCCTAGAAACGTAGTAAGTGAAAAACAAAAGGAAGGTAGAGTTGGAGATGCTATTGGCAACTTTGGACAAATCCAGTTTTGTATCAGCAGGCAGAGGGAGCAGGAAGAAAGAAATGTTGGGAAATTCATCTGTAACTACTAGCTCTCTCCCTACTTCAACTCAGAACTCTTGACTTCTTTCATGAAAGCCTCATTCACAATACAGCATGTCAGTGTTAAAAGCACAAGTCTGAAACACATGTGATCTTTTTGCCTTCAAAAACTGATGTTGTCACCAGTCCATGAAGTATCCAGTCTTGTGTAGGACAGCACTAGTAAATTCTCTATCGGAGCTGCATTTGATTTTATGCCTATCTATCTCCCGCCGCCTGAGTCTTTCTGTACATTCCCAAAACACAATTTATACACACACACATACACACTCACCCACACGCACACACCTGGCCCTCACATAAAAATAGCCACTGCAGAACAATTCAAGGAATCAACAGCACTCCCACCAATAACAAGTTCTGATAACGCATTTTCCTGCTTCTCCACACAGCCTTGCTATATGGGAGAGCCACTCTGTGCTCTCTCCACACCAGAGCAGAGAGCAGCATAGAGGCATTTTCAATGTCACCCCACAATAACTTGAGCTTCTGGCTTCCCAAAAGCTCTGTAGACACATCAGGGACTTGCTTCTGCATGCCAGGCTTCCCTGCTGTGCTGCCGTGAAAGAACTGGTCCCCAAGTCTTCTTACGACATCAGAGAGAGCAATTCAGGGACTTTTCTCTTGTGGAAGGGACAGGGTAAACAACTTGATCAGGTCCAGTAGCCAAGCAAAATAAAATAAATTTAAAAAAGTTGATAAAACCTACAGAAGTGCTCATTTGTGTCCGCCCATACAATCTCATCACCTGTACCAGGGCCAGGAACCTAAGATCACTGCTTTGCTAGGTCTACATAGATCACCACATATCTAGGACCCTTGATGAAGAAGGCAGCTGGGAGCCCACCTTTCAAAAGTTCTTCCCACAGACTTGTCCATTTAGCCAAAAAAAAAAAAAAAAAAAAAAAAGATGTAGAAAACCAAGTGATCATTATTTATTTATTTGAATAAATAGTACAACTGTCACTAACCATGCACAACACTCCTGCTGTGATTTTTAGCAAACATAGCATTGCATTGTAACTTGCTTACAGTACACAACTCTTGCCACAAAGCTGGATGGCTCCAGCACACGACAAGTCCAGAATTTTATCTGCAAGGCTGGTTTTTAGTAGCTAGAAATTCAGAGTAAACACTGTTAAAAACAGTAGAAAAGAGTCTTAAAAAATACATTAATACTGAAAGCATGGCAGGGTGGGGAAGAGGGGTAAAAAGTCCTATGAAATTTAAACCAATTTAAAAAAATCTGCCACTGTTGTTTTTTTCATCTTGAGTAAGAGGATGCAGCTGAGGAGCATCTGGGCTTCTTCTGCGGTAACATAGCTCACTGGAATCAAGTATGTCAAGCAGATGCACCTGAAAGGCAAGTTGTATGGACTGGAAAAGACAGACATTCATTAAATACTTACAAATGTGGAAGCTTTAATGCTACAGAGCATTCAGAGTTCCACAGGAACTCAACAGGATTCAGACCTACCCCAGTGGCACCCAGGGAACATATCTAAAACTCCAGCAACGCAAAGACTTCATGAATAATATTTTTAACACTGACTTATCTCTTTCGTGCATATGTAAGAGAAAGGCACAACAGAAACAGGTGTTTAGAGAAGCTTTATCCACATTCCTTTTCCTGTAAACTGGACTGCTTGAACATTAAACTAAACATTTAATGTTCAGTTAAATCCACCCCATTCCCAGTCCGGTTAACAATAAATACAGCGTCTGCAGGAAGAGTGACTTGGCTAGACAGCACAGAGCTAAGGAATGAAAAATGTGTTTTCCCTATGTAACATTTACCAACAAACTTAAAAACATAACAAAACAGAGTATGACACCTGCTCCCAACCTGTCCAGGGCACCAAGCCTGCAGCCTTGACTGACAGGCACATTAATGTAAGGAATGCTACAAGGTACCTATGCCTCGGGTTGTAGAGGAGGGACTCAGGTTTCTACAGTGACCAGAAATGCCTAATTAAGCAAAAAGGAGACTCTTTTAACACTTGGTGGTATGCTCACATCTGTTTGCATGCGGTGAGGATGCTGTTAAATCCCCGCCTCAGAAAGAGCTCCCCCCCCTTCTCAGATCGAAACTGATTTTATCAACCTCCTCTTGTTACTTTCTGTTTGCTTTTGATATTAACACTGCTTGCAGTTTCAAAAACTAGATTCTCTGGAGGTCTTTCCCAGCAACCCGGAGAATATAAACAGCATTGTCACTTCCACATCAGCTGAAAGGAGGTGGGTGGAATGACAGCTCTTTACCAGACTCGTTTCCCCACAAATAACACTGCATTAAACTAAAAGTTTGCGTGACCTTTCAGTTCAATCTCCTTCCAGCCTCACGATACCCTTATTTCACCCCACAAAAGTTAAGACCAATTTCATTAACTTGCCAGGAGAGCTGAGAGACCAGATCTTAGTGCCTCTGAAAGTCTCCTCTGTAATAATTGCTGGTGTCGCGGTAGAGCCTAGTGGCCCCATTTGAAATTCAGGTCCAATTGTGCCAGGCTCTGAAAAAACAGCAAGAGGTCAGCTCCCTCCTAAAGTACAGGCAAGCAATGACTCCCCACACAACCTTAGAGGGTAGATGAGACCTGAATTTTTAATGGAAAGAAAGAGTGACTTCCTTCCACCTTTGGCTTTGGAGGTATGAAAGGAGGTGACCCAAATAAATCGAATACTAGAAGCCAGAATCCAAAAATACGGAACAAAGAAGTAGAAGCCCAATTCTCTCCCTTTGAGATTTAAAAAAAAAATAAAATAAATGTTTAAGGAGGGAAGGAGAAAAAAAAAATCCCAGTCGTGAAATTATGCCATTCAAATAGCAAGTTTCCTCTTGAATTCAGAAGGGTAAATAAAGGTTTGCATAAGAAATACACATTTAGGGTAAAAAGACGCCTAATTACAACAGGACTCAAGTGAGCATATGGAGCAGAGCAATACTACCTGCCTCCTCTTTGGGGCACTCTGCCTAATATTTCGCACAAAACCATTGCTGCCCATAAAAGAAAAGTTGCTGCAGTGATACATAAAAGCAGGAGTCAAATCTCTCCCCGGTGCGCTACAAGGAAAGGAGTCCTGTTATATAAATATTCCACAAATCATTTATTCTGGAAATTACAATCCCATTTCCTTTGCACAGCTCACCTCAAAAAAAAATCTACTTAGATGGCTCATGTTCCAGCACAGCCTCCTTGTACACACCACTACACCTGCACATCACCAGCCAGGAACCGCTCCACAGATGAAACCTGTCAAGTCCTATGAGGTAACTAGACTCTTCCCGGATAAATACAGCAATCCTTTTTTTTTTTTTAAAACAGATCCCCACTAAAATCTGTAACAGCTCAAAAGACTACAGGATTAGACCAGAGCCTGGCAGAGTATTTCTTGGGATAGCATAGGGCAACTCAAAACTAATTTAAAGCATAACTGCTCACTGAAAAGCTTCACGTGTTGGCTTGCACTATGCGTACCACGTCTTGCATAGCCCAGTGCAATCCATAAGTACAGGCAACCCCTTATTTATACAGGAATTCAGTTTTACTCTTTAAGAAAGAAAATACATAAAACTCTGTTTAGAAAAGCCTGACCTCTAGAACCGTACAGCTGCCAGTAACTCCAACAGGAATGAATCTGACCCTTTAACTCAACTACGTGAAATGAAGAGTCAGCCTTTAAACTGCCAAACTCATTATTCCCCAAGTCTGTTTCAGAAAGGACCAGGGGCAAAACTCATTAATCCAGCCTGTGCCTATTTGACCAGCTCCTGACTGACCTGATTGAAGCTGCATGCTTAACAGATGACAGAAGCTCTAGCAACTAGATTTAAGCTGGAAAGGAGATGAAATAAAATATAGACATCAAAAGATTAGATGGTCATCCCATTGCAAGACTTATTCTGTGTAAACATGGAATGGAAATAACACTGAGTAGTATGAGGTTAACACAAAACCTGAGGCTTTTGCCATTAGCTTCAGATAGTGTCTGTAATTGCCCTCAGCCCCACCCACCCAACACAACACACAAAACCTTATTTAACTGAAAAGGCTCAGCTTCTAAATAAATTCCAAATGCCGTTTTTCTATTGCTAACACTTAAGCCTGGAAAAATCATTAAACGCCAGTGGCAACCAAGGAGTATGCAAAAGAAAGTCTATTGTAGAATCAAAGAGTCTCCAGCCATGAGGAAAGTCTCATGTTTTCCCTGCGTATTAAAGTAGTTAGTGGTATATTTCCTTTATCAAAAAGAACATTTGTCAATCATAACAAACAACAGACCTGACAGCATCTTCTGGTACAAGTCTGAGATAGCTACACATTTTCAAGTGACCTAGAGAATACACATGCATTATTTTTAGTGAGATTGTCATACAAACAGCTACAGAGAGACCACATCAATTGTAGAAAGAATGCATGAAGTATAAGGCACAAAGGGAGCGTGCAGAGGGTGTGTTTATTGTAATTTCTGCCTAAGGAGGTTGGAAGGATGAAGACCTCAGCAGCTTCCAGGGTCATTCAACGTTCTTGTATTTTGTGAACAGGTTGTATAGAACCCTGAGGGTAGACTTCAGATCCAAGTTGACAACATCTGTGGAAGAAAAGGAGAAATCCTTAATTTGCTTTTTGTTCTTCTTCATTTGCCCTCAAAGGAACAAAAGTCCGCACACCTCTGAGCTGCTGGGATCAGCAACAAAACATCCCACATAGCTCTGATCTCCCCAAGACAAGCTTTTTCAGTGTCCCACATGAGGCACTTCAAAACACCTTCACCATAATACAGTCAGAGCTAACTTCTCTGGGAAAGAGAAAACAGATAATTGCCTTTCTCATCTAAAACTGGTTACAGAGAAAGTCTACGTTTGTCCAGGACCTATGATCAAGGCTTTGGGAAATACTACTGATGACTTTACTGGCCACAGAAGCAGCAAACGAGTAGCCATAGATAGCATAGAAGATACTGAACCTCACACATTCACAACTCTGCAATGATGCAGTCCACAAATAAACAAAGCCTGAATGCTCTGAGCAGACACCAAGTTTTCTATTATTTAATATCCCTTCTTACCATGCAGGGAACAGGTCTGCAACAGTTCTCAACAAAAAGCTTTTCTGCTGGCACCTCCCAACTTATTACTATAATAAAAGGCCAGGAAATACCACAGACGTAATCCAGGGAATTATGGGGGGAAGCATAGCACAGAGAAGGCTGAAGATGTGGAAGGAAAACCTTGATATAATATGGAAGAAAAGCAGAGGAAGCAAAAATACACATGGAAGCAGAAGTAAGGAAGAACAGATAATTAAGAAAATCATTCAAAGAACTAGGAAGACAGCAAACAATTAACAGAATAAGTACAATTAATTGTGAGGTCCAGGGGAAACATCTACTGCCTGTTTTGAAGAATCCTTGCCAGATTCTCTCCACCCTTCCCTCACTCCCAATACTGGATAACACTAACCCCCACACCTCATCTGGTATTTTCATAGTAATCTCTCAAACTTTTCTTTCTGCCCTTTTTCTGGTATTATTTTACATATTTCATTTATGATTTTGTGTTTCACATTTGCAAAAGAACCTTCTCCTGCCCCAAAGAAAGGAAAGATCCTAACTGCTGTGAAGTAATTACACCCTGAAAAAAAGAGATCTCTTGCCTGGGTAACTGAAATACGAAATGCATTTCTAATTTTTCCAGGTGTCACAGGAAGTTGCTCACTACCACAGCATTCTCAGTAAGGTAGCAGCCAGAATCAGCAAGACTGTACAGCAAGAACTCTGTACCGAGACCCAGTTCCCTCAGAGATGGATTTAAAATATAAATTTAGCCGTGAGAAATACCACTTTGCAACAGCCCTGCGTTTCTAAAGCTGGGAAATCAATGTAAATATCTGGAGAAGAGACAACTACCAGCAGATTTGCCCCACTGATGCTAGCAGTCACTTTTGTTTGCTAAACAATTAAACAAAATAGTGCTGCCACTATGAAAATACCACAAAAAGTTGGCCCAGACAGTCAGCTTTGTAGTGGTCAGAGACTTGGAGTGTGTATTTGCCCCAATCCCCTCAAATCGTTTTCTTTTGCCCATACTATCCATTTTCAGCTTCCCACTGAAAGCCAGATGGGTCTTTTCCCTGAGCCACTGTACCCTCCATTTCAGGTGACACAAAATGAAGCGGTGTGACCAAGTCTTGCAGGTTCCTGCTCCTTGCCTCTGGCTAACATCAATTCTGATGCAGGAGCTGCCCACGCTATAAACCAAGATCAAAGTGCCAGTGGAGAGAAATGGAAACCTGGAGGGTAGAGCAGAAACATCGCTGGAAGCTAGAAGCACAGCTAGGAAACCAGGGCACGTCCCAAGGAGAGAGCAGCTGGGAGTCAATGTGCCAGGGCAAGAGCTAAAGGCACCAGAAGAAGCACCAAAAAGAAGCACCTGGAAGAAGGCTGAGACCCGCGGCACTGCATGTACCATCCATCTGCCCTCATGGAGGAATTTAAGGCTGACTCCTACTAATCTCCACCAGCAATACAAGCTAGGTACCTGATGCTGATTGTCCCTGGTGATTACCCTGAGGAGTGAGAGGTATGGGAGGTCCTGTCACTAAAAGAAGGAAAGGACCCAGCTCTTCTATTTGGCAGTAAATTTAGGGTCAGAAGAAACTATTGTGGTCACATAGCCTGACTTTATGTACAACACAATCCTTACAGAACTTTATCTTGAAAATCCTGTATCAAGCTTACAAACCAACCTGTGGCTGAATTAAAAATAAGCTTAACATTGCATGCTTTCCTTTTCAAATCTTCCAGTGGTGGAAATTCCACCTCCATCCCTTGACAATTCAGAACCGACGGTTAATTACCTTCACTGTTGCAGAAGTTATACTGTAATTCTAGTTTGACATTTTCCTAACTTTCGGACCTTGTTATGCCTTTGTTTGCTGCATTAAAGAGTAGAGTAGCATGAGATGCATCCTCCCTGCGTGGGCGATTACAGTGTTCCTTATTGATCAGTGTCTAAATGGCATTCCCAGGAATAAGCATACTCTCGGCATCCTATTTCTTATTTTAAGATGAGGCATGCACAGTCACAACATTACCAACAACAACTAATAAAATGTTAACTGAAAGTGGCCATAAATCATCAAAATAGTTTAAAATTTTCCATTAATTTAAAAAACTTTCACACTCCGTAACAACCTCATTAAAGGCTAATAAATTAATCCACTAGAACATACTTTTCCTGCAATAACTCAGCATCAAGTTCTGCTGCTGGCTCAATCTACCGAATTGGGCTGGAAGAACAGAGAAGAGAAACTGTCCCATATGCTCCTATTTTTGTTTGTCACCTGCACACTAAAATATTAAACAAGATCTCTTTTTTTCACGCACTGCAGAAAGCATGGACTAGAGAAATAACAATTGTGCTGTTCTGCTCCAGACAACATTTTACATGAAAATCCTACAACTAATTCAAGAGGCATTTACTACCCGTTATCACACGAAAGGACATGGATTCAAAGGGGTTCTCCAGCCTACTTAGGAACCAACAATCCAAACGGGTTCTCCAGCCTACTTAGGAACCAACAATACATCAGTATGGCATTAACAGAGTATGCAATACACAAAACTTTTGCAGAGCATCTGAGTGTTGGATGGAAGGAATTCTTCTAAGAAACACATACTACGTGACCGTACTAAGTGTCAAGATCCTACAGAGGGTTCAATGAAACTACGGTGATAAGCAGAGCCCAAGATGTTACCGTCCTCTCCACAGGAGCAGCTTTTCAAGAGCAGCAGTAGGTTTTACAGGCAATTCCAGCCACACAGACACCTCACGAACACGCTCACTCCGACAGCTGTGAGGTGCTGCTGCCAGGAATGGGTACAGACACAAAGAGGAAGGAACACACACAAGAGACCGTACATCCTGCAGCAGCAAAAAGCAGAAAGGAACGTTCTATGAGCTAATTTGGCTCTCTAACTCCTATTAATAATTAAATTTTCAATCAGTAAAACACTTAAAACATATTCTGCTGCTTACTGAATCTACACACCTTGTCCAGAGCAAACAAAAGATCTGCTATAGTGTTCTACCACTCATGAGACCTCATCACCCTCTACAACTACTTGAAAGGACGCTGTAGAGAGGTTGGTGCTGGTCTCTTCTCACAGGTAATTAACAATAGAACGAGAGGGAACGGCTTCAAGCTCCAACAGGGTAGGTTTAGATTGAACATTAGGAAGGAATTTTTCACTGAAAGAGTGGTCGGGCATTGGAACAGGCTGCCCAGGGAGGTGGTGGAGTCACCATCCCTGGATGTGTTTAAGGGCCGTTTAGATGCGGTACTGAGGGATATGGTGTAGGGGAGGACTTTGTAGAGTAGGGTAGATGGTTGGACTCGATGATCCCAAGGGTCTCTTCCAACCTCAATGATTCTATGATTCTATGATTCTATGGTGGTGTAATGATATAAGATAGTCTTATGGGAAGGTAATGTCCTCTGTTAGATCAATTGATGAAAACAGTACCAAAAAAGGGACAAGCTTTTAACCAGAGAAGTCTTCTCCTAGGTTTTTAACACTTTATCCCTCTCAAAACAGACTCATCTAGCTGACCTGGTCTCCTACTGCAATCTCTTTAACCCTTGCACTCAAAAACCTGCCGTTCCTGATTGCGCGTTCACGTTTCTCCTGTTTCCTTGTCCACCTCATATCCCCCCTGACTGAGCTCCAATACTCAGAAGACTCCTTTACTTTCTCAAGCTAGTGCCTTGTTTCACTGAATTATTCAGGAGCACTTTTCATCCCCAAATTTAAAAGAGCAGTACTGACAGGATACATATGCATTTAATAGTCTTTTGCCTTTTTTCCTCACTATAACCAGTTTCACTATTTGTTAATCTATTTACTATCACCACTTTGTCCCATTTTAAGTCAGATTGAACATTTCTTGGGGGCTCTTTATTTTAATTTGTTCTGCAGAAGCCTTTTAATGCATATGTAGTTTGTAACACCAGGAATAAAAATAATGCTCATTTAGCAGTCATAAAGTTTTAATTCCTGTTTTTATCCCTAGTGCAAGTACCAATGCAGAGCTCATCATTAATTAATTTTGAGGTTCAGGGACCTTAAAGGAAAAACTCAGTTTTTACACTTCAGTTCTCATAAATCAAGAAGAGAGCTTGCTACTGGTTCTCCTAAAAAATACAAAAGCCTTTCTGTTACCTGTCACTGAAATCTGATCACAAGAGTCCACACTAGCGCTAACTGCAAGAATTATAAGAATTACACCGTGAAAAGCTTCCTGCTTGGACTGTTACTGAGAATACCAGGCAAATTTAGGATATAGCACTGCACAGGTATTGGATCATTCACTAAAGCTAGATTTCTACACCTCAGTGCATCTAATCCAGACCAGAAACACAGGTCAGGATATACCCCAGATACAGACAATGAATCCTTTGGAAAACTGTCAAGGGGTACATTTACTGCTCTGCTTTGTGGTACCACTGCTACTGTCTTTGAATGGAGTTGAACTTGAAATGCACCTGCTGTTAAGTCTTCATTCATAGTTTAAAGCCATAAAGTCCATACCTTCAGGGCGAGCTTTTGGTTTCTTCAGTCCTCCATCTTGCATTAGCTCAAACGCAAAGGAAACATTATGGACCTGAAAGAGGTAAAGTGTTTAGAATCTCAAAGTTACATAGGCATAAAAACCTTTAATGACATTTTCGAAATGCTTTATTCTCTCTATACTTGTTTTTAATAGAATTATCGTTCTCTATATCAATATTAAACATTTACATGCTTAAGCATGGCAGAAAGTACACACGAGAGACTAAGAAATGAACATTTGTATCATTATAGGGCAAATATTCACTTTTTGATATTTGAATTTAAAATTTCCAAATTTCAAGTGTGAAAATGTGACTGGGTACCACCTGAACCAGGAAACCCCATTAAGCCCCAATCTCAGTCTCTACGGCAGAGGCCAGAGAGCTCCCAGTAACAACTACAACAAAGCTGCATTTTTGTTGAGTTCCTCCTGCCTGTACCCAAGATCAACGTTTTCAACCACAAAGCAAGAGATCACACACCATCCAAGCAACAGGAATTGACATATTGATTGATGATCAATAGCAATTGATTATTATCAGCTGCATATCAAGCAACATCAACATCACATCATCAAATAGCCAGGGTGCTTGTTGCATGACCTTGTGCTAATTCCTTAGTTTCTTGGTGCTCGGGCTTCCTCTACTTGAAAACAGAGCTAAAAGCCAAATTAAGTTTCTCTAATGAAGCAAATGCTTCAAAAAACTCTTGGTGGTGGCATTTCCTAGACGGACTGCGCAGTGAACTTGCAAAACAAGTAGGCACAACTGTACAGAAAGAGCTTCCTGAACAAGCCACCAAAAATCATACATGAACATAAAGTCAGAGGAAAGAAAATGGGACAAAAAGGAAAAATCCAAAGTGGGTGTCTTCTGTTAATTTCTCCTTTGAGAAGCAAACCTTATAGTTTAAAGAGATCTGCATAGCAGCTTTTTTGTCCACACGTACTGAAATTTAAGCAAGGTAATTTGGATTATGAATTCTGTGCATTATTGTTACTGCAAATGACAGTTCTGGAGATACGTAGTAAGGGGGAGAGATTTAATTAAAGCTACTCATCTTGAAAATCAGGGAGTTAATGCGTACAAAGCTCCCTACAACGAGGAAGAAAGGCCCCTTTGACTAGCGCTTATTGCTCAGGACTTTATTAATCTCTTTTTACCTGCTACAGTTCCTCCTCATTCATTGTGACAAAACCAATCACTTTCAAGATGAAAATGTTTTTTCCTTTCCCAACAATCACAGGGTCTACCTCTCCTCCTTTGATTTACAAATCCCCTTTCCTCAAGGAGGAGTCTTCACACAAAACCACAACATGTCTTCGGTAATACTGGATAATTTTTATGAATTTAAACCACAAACGACAAAATCATAACTGAACAGGTGCTGACTACAATTAGCATTCTGCATTTCTACAAGAGTGAAAATTCAAGGTAACAGGACAGAAAAGCAAGATAAAGCTATAAAGGAGAACTTGTATAAGATGTAATAGATAACCATCTTCCCACTGTTCTACCAAGTTCCTGTGCAGTATACAACATTCAAAAATGAATTAATCCCCATCCTATCCACAAACTTAACACCTAAAGCAGCCCCTCTTACCAGAGTCTGATTTCCTGCCTTTAGGGAGACAATCCTATGTAGCCTATAGACCCTATAAGCAGGCTCAGCACGTTAGCCTGGGTCTGTAACAGCGCTCATTTGGTGCAGCTCAATTTCCTCTTACAACCCTGATATGATCCACCCAGGCAAAGCTGGGTTACTCTACCAATGATGAATTTTCACCCATCCCTCAGACAGGATGTACCTTTGCTGAGGGGTGCTTGACAGCAACAATCTGCACCGAAGTCATTATGAAAACCCTACCATTTTAAATAGCCCCTCGCCTTACAAAGCATTCGGTCTTTCAACTTTTGCCAACGTTTCCACTCCTGACCTAGCCATTTCCTGCTGCGGCTCAGCCAACACAATGCTTGCATCCTCTCCACTGCAGAACGTGACAGAATAAAAAGCAGGGGGCAGATGCATTACTCCAGCACAACCAGGCTCAGAATATTCCGATAGGAAGCACCAAATATACACAGTATATGTGTGTATGCATGTATGTCCAGGAATAACTGCAGAAAGAGGCAAACTTTTGGTTATGACAAAAAAAAAAATGTGTGTTAAGCACTCTTCTCATTGTTAACACTAGAAAGGACACAGTACAGTGGAGTGAGTGTGGAGCAAAGAGCAAGACTCTTACTTCGCCCCTCCTTCCATCTCTAATATCCTGATTATGAGTGAGACAATCTAAGACTGCAAAGAATCCAGTCTTCTGCCTCAAAGCTCGTTTTGTCTGAGACCCTGTTAGGCAGCAAGTCATTCGCTCCTTAGCAAAAGAAAGAAATAGCAAAAAAAGACAAGCTAGCACATTCTTTCAAAAGTTAAAGTCAGTAACATTAGCGATGATCCTGCCAAGAACTGGACACAGAACCAGATGTCTGTGCTTCCAAATTGATCTCAGACAGGCAATTTTTTGCATGCTCCCTCCCTGGCAGAATTAGGGCATCCATCTTAGCTTTAGATGAGTTCCAAAACATGTTACCTGCGAGCACTCAACATATAGCTTATAATCCCAGATCAACCAACGATCATGGCCCAGGTACCACCTTCTTCTACTACAGTCCCTCATTTGCATACCAAGCAATGATATTTAATCGCTTGGTTTGTAGTAACATTATATAAACTACAGAAAAAGAACTAATGGATAGTAGGCAACGGACAGTACCGAGACGAGAGGGCAGTTTTTAAGGATGACATTCTATGACCTTGGGAAGAAGCTCTATCTCCATGTCAATCCCAGTGAACAGAGCTTCCCATCTCTCACCTTTTGTCCTTCTAGCCTATTTACACAGTACACACTAGGCAAGGCCAGGAACCAGCTCTGCTGTCTGGCACAATAAGGCTTCCCTGCACACAAAACCACTTCAGGCAGTACTACAATTACATAAATCACTTTGATTATGCAAAGTACTATACAGTACAAAGCACTTATTACTGATTATTCATTGCGGATATTAATGAGCTTTATGTGTCGTTTGATGCTAGGTAATAGAATACCTTTGTTCCTTAACTATGGGAAATTTACCCATTCATTTCACAAGCACCTTTTAGTGGTATTAATTATCAAGTGTCACAGCCAGCGCATCTTTGCTACAGCTCCTGAAGAGAAGAATATACCAGGTTCTGTTTTACTGGGTAAAAAGAGAAAATATCACGTGGTGACAAAGCAAAAAGAATATAACCTGGAGTTTCTACCCACCTTTTGATCAAAACTTTCAGGTGTTAAGTAGAAGTTGTGAAGTGGAACAAAATAGTCTTCAAGGAGACCCATGAGTAAAACCAAGTAAACACCATCTGCAAACTAAATAGAAATACCGATGACATTCCTAGGTGAAAGCATCTGTTTTCAAATAAGCATTTATAAACAAATGGAACAAGGAATGCTTGGCCCAAATTACATCCTTTGATTTCTGCCACTGTTGTTTGCTAGCACAGAAGTGTAAGATGGTTCAGGAGTCACAGACAAGGAATTGACAGTGAGTGTAACAAGCATTTAGGGCTTTGTTCCATCTGCTCCCTGGATTCACCTATACCCTTGCAATCACCAGTGAAGCTGAGCAAGCTAAATTAGTCTTTTCTTAAGAGCCTGTTGATGTAGCTGCTTTCTTGTCAGTTCTTTAAAAGAAAAGAAAAAAAACCACAGGATACAAGCCTTTCTCCCTGCATCTGGTAGCATTATTTCCCCTACTCTTATTTCCTGAGCAAAACAAGGAAGCCCATCAGCTATTGCTACAGCATTAACCCATGCAAGATCATGTGCCAACCACTATTTAAATTACTTACATACAGTAAATAGCTCTAAGCAGAAGAAATTAAAAGCAATTCACCTGGGAGTTACCTACAATTTGTACTCCTAAATTGTGTAGAGTATTTGGCCTGAATAGGCAGGGACTGAAAACAAGATCTTCTTTATCTCCAGCCAGTTGCCGATTTACTAGACGACTGAATACTTTGGACTGAGTTTAAGAGCATGTATGTCTGTTCTTGCTTTTCCTCACGTTTATTTTATTTGCTTGAGGAATCTTGCCAACTTCACTACACTATTTAACAAAGCTTTTTCGATTAAAAAAAAAAAAAAAAAAAAAAAAAAAATCTTGGTTTTGCTCCCCTAGGGAGTTGATTCCAAGACAGAGGAAGTGAAACGCAGCCCAGTGTCCTGCACGCCACCCTGCCAATCTGAATATTTTTAGCCAGAAGTCCAAAGGAAAGCACAAATTCTTTAGATGCACATGGTTGGTGTTTGACTTGTATGGAGAAGTTGCATTTGAATCATAGCAGAGTAGCAGAAGAAAATTTAAAAGTTTTGCACAGTCGTACCCCCCCTCAATCCCCAAAAAGAACAAAGTCTTGAGAATATTATTTTACGAGTATATTTATAAAAAAAATTTTTTTTAATAAAAAAAAAAAAAAAAAGAAAAAAAAAAGGACTTCCTGGGAAACTTGGTTGCATCTTATATACTCCCAGTCCTACTACTACAGTAACTTGTCATTTCAACCACAATCCCTCTTAGGTTGTATGTGTTGGACATTGAAATATTGGCCTTTAATCAGAACCTGAAATTAAGTCTCCCCTGTCACAGGTAGGAAGTTTAACTTCACAAAAGATATATTTTCTTTCCAAGCCAAAGTAACTTGTTTAGTGTCAGGAAATACTAAATAATATACTAAATACTTTCAGCAATACTATTCAGTATTTCTATGACACAGAACAACCACTTCCTGGCTAAGGGGGGGTAATGTTTTGTATTTCTAACAGACTTCTCACTTGTGACACTGATATGGCAGACATGACATCCTCTAACCCTTTCAAAAATAAATTGTAGGGTACTTCCAAGGCATAACACAAGAATTGCTTGTGACAGATCAGATCCAGTCACCCATTTATTTCAGCAAAGCTATGAAATAGCAGTGAATGACTGGTATTAAACTAAGCCAGGCTCAAACCAATTACCCATACTCCTGGTACAATTCTCTAGATGCTGCACTTTTTTTTTTTTGCTGGGACAATAAGATAATGATCTCTCTATGGTCCGGTGAACTCTGGAAAGAATATCTGCTTCTGCTTAGCTAAGCCCACGCCTGAAAATTGTGTAATTTTTACCTGGCAAGTGAGAACTATGCCACCGACACGGAAATTCACACTTACTTAAGGGTTCCAAGCATATTTGGTACCTAGTTCTGTTCTAGAGTCAGAGAACTCCTGAAGAAGACAGTGGTGGTTGACGGTCACCTCCGCTAGCTTTAAACAAACCAAGCTGGATAGCACTGGCAGTCAAGCCCCTGCAGTACAGGGGCTACGAGCTTGCTGAGAAGCAAGCACAGTGCATGTGCTCACAAGACAGCAGGGTAGAGAGGAGCCTATAAAGACCTTTGCTGCAGCAGCAAAATTGTTTCCGGTCCCACTTTGATGTGATCAAAGCCAGCACTGGTATCTCTATGATGAACTGCACACTGTGGTCCACCCTCCTCCCGAGAGCCCCAGGCAGGCAGGCAGGCAGTAAGAGCTTATTCCAGTTCATCGTGAACCCTCACAGCTAGAAAAGACCCAGCCCACCATCCACCCATAACTATAGCAACTGCTTTGCAGCACTCCCACTTTGATCCGAGAGACAAGCTGCCCTGAGATCTAGCCATATTCCACAGTCATTAATATGACCCTATTAAATATACAAGAATTTCACCTTATAATACAAATCAACAGCAACGTGACGTCCATGTAAACGCGAGTACAGGAAGCATCAGTGAATGTCATCATTCAGATGACAGAGCCCCGATCCCACGAATTAACATCTCCAAAGATAAACAGTTGCATAACACGGTTTTAAGGAGCAAGGGCCCAGATTTGCAATTTACACAGTTAGATAACAGACAATAAGACAAAGTCTCTTACCTGGGTTTCTAACTCTGTTACTTCCAAATTCAGTTTATTCAAGTGTTTGTTCACAAAGGTGATCAAAGACTATAAAAGAAAACACCAGAAACAGTGATGTTAAACAGTCCAGGCGGTGCCTATGTGAAAGGGTTAACATGATCCTTTTTTTAAGCTTAATAAATATGCATGTGTATTATTTGCTTTTGCAAAACTAAGTACATAAACCTCAAAACAACTGTCGTATAGTCATTTTTGTTGCACCATATCCCAGAAGTCACCAGATGGTGCTATTACATACAGCTTCCTAGTTATTTTTCCTAGCACATAAAGCATACTTTAGCACTGCGGGGAAAAAGCCGTGATGACATTGGTTCTTTTGTAAGTTCTTTGTGAAGATGAAGCAAGCAGTAGGTGTGCTTACTGTCCACACCAATTTCTTCAGGATCTTGGAGAAGATCCACTGCCTGGGAGCAAGGCATCAGCAGCACTGAGCTAAGACTCCCAAGAGAAGATACCAACAGTACCCCGTTCTGCACACACCTCTGCTCCTGGAGCAATGTGTGCATAGCAATTAACAAATTACAGTCAGGATGCAACCCAAGTCTGCCATTTCTATTCCCACAGGAAGGAGACGTGCAAGATCCTGCTGCTACGAGTGAGGTATGTGCTAATGTACTGAAGCAGAGGGATCTTCCAGTCTGCTCACAACACTTCCAAACGGGACACAGAGTTGGGTGTTAACACCTCTATTGCAAGGATAGAGTTAACTTAATTATCAACTTTAAAATCGCTCTTCTAGATGCTTCTGGAAAGAAAATCTTCCAGAGACTTTAAAGCGCTATTTTAAATGCATACAACTTCTGTTTCATACAAAGCAAAGGGACAAATTACGACATTGATCTTTGCTTATTACTGTTCTAATCAATAGCTTAGCAGCCACGTTGGAACTAGCTGATGGAATAACATGGAGTGTCTTCCTTATCCATTCTCTAACACTAACAAGAGCTGGCAGAGATCAACAGCTACTCTACCCCTCTGCTCTGCTTAGCACAAAGAGCCGTGTCAAGAACACGTGTGGGTAGCTGTGCTTTGCGATGATGCTCAGCCTTGCAGGAGAGACCAGAGGACCACATGAGAAGAGCCCTGGGACAAAAGCAACTCTTCTGTAAAAGCTTTATATTTAGCAAACTTATTACGGGTGAATCATATTTCAGGCTACTGTGGAAAATATCTTCCAGTTGTGGAAGATAATCCTTAATATAGGAATGAGCTGAAAACCAACCAGCGAGTGCTTGTTGGGGAGACTGAGGCTGAAGACACGTGCACGACTCTTAGGACATAAAAGTCAGTATGACTGTCCAGTCAGAATGATCTGTACCACTGTGAATCCTTTGCAGAGTAGCCTTTTCCTGACCTGCATCATTCTGAGTGAATCTAGAAGCGCTCCCTAGAAAAGCCTTGGCCATAAACCAGAGTAATGAGACAAGCCTGACCCAAAGCCAACGAATCTAGGTATCACCTGGCTTTGAAACAGTGACCTTTGGGGTGGATAAACACCCTTTCCACTATTTACAATATTCACTAATCCTTTTCTGCTATTTTCCAGATCTTTCTGGATATCATTCCAAAAGCCTAAGAAAAAAAAACGATGTAGAAAATAAAGCTCAAATTTCCATTTTTACCTTTTTAACCACGCTGAGTTTGTCAGGTGCATGATCGAAAAGGGTGTCAAAGGCATCACGCTCTGGATTTAGGGGAAAAAAAAGAAAAAAAAAAAAAATCAGTATACCTCCAACAACCAAGTACAGGAAGCAGGTTATGTTAAGCTTATGTCTTTCTCAGAAAGCCATGTAATCAAGACTGAAGCTAAAAGTTATCACCCTATTTTGCTGTCTAACTAAAAACCAAAGCAAATTCCCTCGGAATTTTAAAGGTAACTGAAAATAAACATATTATTCACTGATTTCTCTTTTCTGTCATTCATAATTAGTAAAAAAATACGTAGGTGGAAGAAAAATTAAAATGAAACACAAGTTTTGATTATGCCCCAACCCTAACTTAAACTATGAGCCACTGAAACATCATCTGGTTTTGGTGCACTGCAGCTACAGTGATAGCTATGCTTGCATCCATTGCTCCGTGTCAAAATCAGGTATTAATTTGCTTAATTTAAAATTACTGGTAGTACCCTTGACTTCAGTAAAGCTTAAAACTAAACATGAGTGAATCTGATTCAGCAGTGTATGACAAGCAAAACTTACATACGGTATGAATAATTAACTTAACGTTTAGACCTTCAAAGCATTGTATAACAATATCTAATCCAATATCAAATTCTACTAAATTGACTATATTAGTGCAACATTTCATGCTGTGGCAGCTTCGGGCTGACTGAAATCTTATTAACACTGAGTTTTTGGGATGACAGCTATCATCACTAGGTAAAACAAGAAAAAATTAGAAATCTAACCAAGTGCAGTATTGCAGTTACATTAAAAAAAAAAAAACATTAAAAACGCTGGAAAAGTGTCTGGGTTTTAAGCTGTTAAAAATTTCAAAATGGTCTTTAAAAGGTTTTCCACGTTCAAATTCTTTCAAATTTACAAAACACATTTTAATAGTTTTCTATTGTTAAACAAACATATTTATTATGCAGGTTCCTTTGGTATCTGAAGATGTGTTATTTAGCTCCTACAGCCCCTTGACATTATTTATTTTCCGAGTACCTTATCAATTCTTAATGCAGATACACCGCAAGAGGGGAAATGGTAGTGCTCATGTGCTATTACTGGAGAACAGAGAAACTAAGTTACTTGTTATTCACCACACACAGTCCTTAACAGGAGCCCACATCTCTTCAGCGAGAAGTGACTTAATGCCACTAACACAACTAAACGCAGAAAGAGAAGTCCTTTTGCAGCAACACCCAAAAAATTGCTTTTTCTTTAGAAGACCAGATCTACAGTTGATAAGGCCTAAACTCTAAAAATCTGGTGAACGCGGAGGAGATAAGATACTCCATGCAAAGGAAGTAGAGAAGGCTGGCTGGTCCCTGGAAGTGGGCAGATAAACAGAGCTTTCTTAGACCTCGTACCATACACCTTTGCTTCGGTCATTTTCATGGACTTGTTTATATATAAATTAAATGGTCACATTATGAAGAAGGTGTAATTCCTATTGCTGGGGATTGCAAAGATTCTTACTTGAAAGCCACTAACAACAGTACTAGGAAATACAGCCCTGTGCAGCCTTTTCACTATTTATTACTTATAAATGAAAACAGGCCAACAGAGACGAGTCTAAAGAGCACAAGCAGGACACCGGATGATCTGGTTCTACCCATTATGCTCCATCTCTGTGTGCAGTAACAAAACCTGCCTCCGCAATACATTCCGACCCCACAGAATTGCTCAATCCATTATCTTGATCTGCTGAAGGAAAACAGACAAGATTTTCGTGCCTGATATAAATTTTAAAAAAAAACAAAACTTCAGAGTCAACTTTGTTACTTACCAAATCTTCCCATCATCATCCTGCAAATCAGAGCATTGAAAAATACTGGGTTAGTTCATGAATAATCAATTTGAAAAGACAAGACCATGGGCTTAACGGGCCTTCTCCTGCAAGATGCTGAAGGCTAACCACTCCTACAACGTCAGGAGGCACAGCATGCTGCAGACTAGACCCAACGTGCTGTAGGAATGTCCCCAGCAGACCACCAGTGATGTCAGGGAGATGCATTCGAAATGAATGGACATGCACAATTATGCTTTACACATAATTATGATTTCTTATGCATAGCTACTTTTATGATGAAGAGTGAGTGAACAAATGTACTTCTGTGCAGAGTTTCCACAAATATAGTAATCAGATGCTACACCACACAGCTCAGGCTATCTCACTTTAATCTGTTTTCTCTGAAGAAAGAAAACATACATCGTATCTGGATATTATGTAAATAAAACTGTCACGTATGAATTATATACACAGCCAGTGACATCACCAGACATACGCAGATGTTTATCAGCTGAGAATCAGGCCCTGATTTGCACAGAGGAATTTGAAAGCATTCAGTGAATGCTGGATTCTGCTGATCACTGCATTTTCTGTAGCTACACTTATATCTGGGTAAGCAACACATTAAACGGCAAACCTCTTAATATTGTGTAATATTAAACAACTTAATAAAATACATGTATAAACACACACGGAAATCTGTAAACATCTTTCCTGCTAAAAAATGTCTAAACCTCACTCCGCAGATTACATCTTGCAAACCACATCTGAAGGAGAGGACAAGCTAGCTACGTTGTTCAAGAGCACAGGAGTGAGGGGAGGAATTCTGGCCAACAAACCTGAGGCAGAGCTCTGATCCTGCAAAAAACCACTATGAGATCTTTAATGTCCACACAGAGATGTTATGATCTCATTTTTGAGCGTTTCCATCTGAAAGATCCTCCCCCGCTGAGCTAGCCACATGGTACTTAATTTATCTTCAAAGTCATGGAAAGCTGAGCCAACTCTACAGGGAGCCAATACCCTGATAAACTGAAGGAGGGCTCATGTGAGCCCCTCTGAGAAGAGTTGCCTTCAGGCCACGCAAAGGAAAAAAACCTCATCTTTTATTTGCAGCCAAAGTGCATGTCTAGCCTCCTCCCTCTAAAAAGGACTGTAAAAACATAAAGCAAAGTAATCTGTCACAAAAACTGGAGAGGGAAGAGGTTTATTTATTTAAGTTAGTTTTGCTGAGCTCTAGTACTGTTGAAAACAGTGACCATCTCTCCTTACAATTATAACAGGATATCGCTTCAGTTTTCAGAGGTATTTCAAAGAATTGCCTTTGTCAAACTAATTCTTCCCCAAAATACCTACACTGGCCCTTCACTTGAGAGAAGCAACAGCACTGGGCAGAAATTAGTTATATATGGCTACCTCCAGAAGGCAGGGGGTGGAAAAAAGGCCCACAATGGTCACAGTCAATGAACTATTCAGTTAAAAGCTTCTGTGACACAACTTGTCTCCTTTATAACACATTTCCAGAGACAGAGTTATTTCCATAAACTTAAAGAAGCACCACCACCACCTTAAAAGTTTTTGTTAATTTAGCAGGGGTGTGGGGAAGATTAAGTCTCTCTCTGTGGTCTTTGTAAATGGTCTCACATGGTGCACCACAGACCCATTCTGAAGCTAAAGTGTTTTGTGCTTACTCTGTCGTCGTCGTCAGCTCCTCTGTAACGTGAGTGGTCTGAAGGAGGCCTTCACGTTTCTGGAAAGGAAGGTGGGAGTTAGAAACCGAGAGGGCATTAGTGAAGGAGAAGCTCATTAGGGGCTCTGCCGCATTCAGCACCTTTCAGAATCCCAGAGGAGAAAAAACTGGATAAAGACCGCTCGCTAAGTACTGTGGAGGTAGAGGGGAAACAGCTGACACAGGAGGGCTCGCTCCCAGAACAGTGGCATTGATCAGGCTGACAGCCAAATGGATGTTTGGGAGATGTACACGTATATATTTGCAGCCAACAGACTCGCTAACAATTCTCCCCCCTGAGACCGGAGTCAACACCGTGCCTGGAACACAAATTAGAGAGAGTGTGTCAGCCCCATCTTAAAATCCCCGTGGGCACTCGTTCGTGTCACGGTGTCAACTAACAATTTGACACCATTGGCAGCCTGGCTCTCCGGAGGGGTTTGGGGCTGAAATAACATGGACGGCTGCCCCCAGGCCAAGGCTCCAGCGAGGGCAGTTCTCCTTCAGTAAGCGTGGTATTGGGGCCACCAGCCACATGCCTGTCAGGAACTCATCCACCAGGGAAACGTAGGAAGCCTAAAAAGCCCAACTAGGGATTTCACAACAAACAGTATTGTTCCAGAAACTCCTGGAGGTATTTAAGGAACGTGTAGATGTGGCACTTCAGGGCATGCTCTAGTGGCCGAGACTGTGAGGGTCTTGCATGTGCGTATGGTTGGACCCAGAGATCTCAGAGGTCCCATCTAACCATTAAGATTCTGTATTTCCCCACGACTGGGTTTTCTCTCCTCGGGATAATTTTCTGCATGAATATGGAGTCTCCCACCCAACAGAGAGTTAGCATGTGGTGAGACTCAGTTTCAAAACAGCTTTCTAACAGCTTCCTCGGCCCCATTGCAACACAGCCCCCTGACGTGGGTGGGCTCAAATGCTTCTGATCCTCTCCAGAGCTTTGTAGACATAACATGTGCCCCTCAGAGGCTGGAAATGCTGCTTCTACCCAAGTCAAAAACTTTCTTAACATCTCTCTGGGTCCCTTGCCAAACTATGGGATATAGCCTTATGCCTGGATAGTGGAATTTCTTTCCTCCCTCAAATCTCAGCAGCCATCTAGGAACCGGGTCCGTCAGAATGACTTATGGCAGGGTTAATAAAGCTGCTAACTCAGGTAAGCAGGGAAACCTCCCCCTCAGGCACAAGCTCTGTACACATATGCCACCTCAATCATTCTCATCAATGAACCCCAAACAAGAATTTGTTAGGCTTTGAAGAGAAAAACACACCCTATCCCAGAAGCAATCTAAGAAATGAAAACTGAAATGTAAAAGCCAGTAAGAAGAACTCCTGCCCTGCAACAAATGGAATCCTGGGCTGCATAGGGAAGAGTGTGGCCAGTAGGTCGAGGGAGGTCATTCTCCCCCTCTGCTCTGCACTGGTGAGGCCACAAGGGGAATACTGCGTCCAGTTCTGGGCTCCCCAGTTCAAGAGGGACTGGGAACTACTGGAAAGAGTCCAGCAAAGGGCAACAAAGATGATTAAGGGATTGGAGCATCTCCCTTATGAGGAAAGGCTCAAAGAGCTGGGGCTCTTCAGCCTGGAGAAGAGAAGGCTGAGGGGAGACCTAATCTATGTTTACAAGTACCTAAGTGGTGGGTTGAAGGATGGTGGAGCCGGACTCTTTTCAGTGGTTTCCAGCAATAGGACAAGGGGCAACGGGCACAAGCTGGAAGATAGGAAGTTCCATTCAAATATGAGGAAGAACTTCTTTCCAATGAGGGTGCCAGAGCCCTGGAACAGGCTGCCCAGGGAGGTTGTGGATTCTCTGGAGATCTTCAAGACCCGCCTTGATGCAGTCCTGAGTGATGTGCTCTGGGCAACCCTGCTTTAGCTGGGGAGTTGGACTAGATGATCTCTAGAGGTCCCTTCCAACTCTGACAAGTCCATGATTCCGTGAATGAAGGCAGCATTGTTTTCTCAAGCCACCACCCACTGAGCCTGGCTGGAAAGCACAGTGGGAGCTTTGGTCTCCCATGTTTCGGCTCCGTGCCCGAGCTGGGCCCTTTGCTGGATGCCACCAGCTGGCCATGTCTTCACAGCCCCTCACTTGCCTATCACGCACACATCTCACCCTGCTCCCCCCAAGGGAGCCAGGGGAACAGCGCCAGAAGGTTTGGCGAAACAAGCCAGGATGACAGCATGGATGGAAAAAATGAGAAAGCATCTGACAGGGCAATGTTTCCTTGCATACAAAACAATGTCGCCTTTATTCCATCCCACCACGTCTCTGCTTTACTAACGCAGGTTTCTGGAACTTCCAGGCACCATGTACCCCAGGGAAGAGGTGCTATAAAGTGAGAACAAAAACTCACTAAATGGTGACTAGTGAATAATGCCTCCAACCCCCCCAATAAGAAAGAGGAACCGGGTGCCAACACTGACTCCCCAAAAGGTGGAGATGGCAGCATTTCTGCAGCGTCCCCTTCCAGGCAGCTGAGCACGCTGCTTGCACAGCAAGCCTAGGTCCCTTGGCCTTGCCATCCAAAAGCACTTATCAGTCTTTGATGAAACTTTGATTCCTTGCCCCACTGCCACCAGACACATTTATTTACTCTTCGCCCTGCCTCGCCTCTGATCTTTCAGTCTGCAACTCAGACTACAAGGGAATTATTGTAAAAATACTCCAGATCTTCCAGCAGCACCAAGGTGGGACATGCTGCAATTTTAAAAATAAGGATGAGGAAAGCTACGTGCAAAAGACAGCAATTCCTGAGCCTTATAAAAAACAACCAACACAGTGAGCTTTAAGAACAAAAAATAAGGATGAGGAAAGCTACATGCAGAAGACAGCAATTCCTGAGCCTTATAAAAACAACCAACACAGTGAGCTTTAAGAACAATATTTACACTTATTTCTCAGAAACTTTTTGTTTTCCTGAATTAGAGTATTTGTTCATCATACAAATCTCAGTTTCAAATATCAGGCAGCAAAGTCAGTTGGAATAAAAACCTCAGGATTTCTAGTTCTCACTGAAAGAACGCACTGAAACCACAAAGTTCCTCTCCTCCCTGCCCTCACTGAGGGGGACTGGAACAACAGGCACATGCTGAGTGACACCAGTATTAAAACATGTATCATCTTAGACTCTTAACTCAGCACTTGGAGTAGCTATCAACAGGATGTTAACTAGAAGTCCCACCTTGCTCTGCTAGGACTCCTCAGGTATAACTGGGACATATATCGCCATGGTTACAAAATGTTCCGTTTCACACAAAAAAAAACACCAAGAAAAACAATTCTGGAGGTTGATTTCAAAAAGGGTTGAAAGTGATGAGGTTTCAGGAACTCGGCTCTCAAGAGGGGCTACCTCATGATGCCCAATATAAAATAACATAAACAAAAGCATTTTTTTCTGCTAGGTTTAGTGTTGCAGTTGTTCTAGGTAATATTGACAGACAGATAGATAGGTAAAGTTTCTTCCTACCAAGGAAGGCAAAGCAAAAAGTCCTCTCCAAAACGCTTCTGGGTTTGACAGATGCAGATCCAGGTACAGATCTCTCTCACACTGTAAATTATCTATTTTTAATTAAAAAAAAAAAATACATATAGCACCTTAGGAAAGTTTCAGTTTGTCACCTCAAGATGCTAAAGGAATGAAGAATTTAAGGGAAGAGCACAATCACCACCAGTCTGTGGAGATCTTGACAGCTACTTTCCATGTAGCACAGTGCTGTCATAATATTATTTCATTTTATGGAGCAGGATACTAAAAATTAGAGAAGAAAAAGCCCACAACACTTACACAAACTAATCAGGTATTCTGCTTTGCTCTGGGATGGGCTGTGGAAATGCACGCAACTTCACTAAGCAGTAACTTGCTAAACCAGTATGACTCTCTTATTTTCAAAGCATAAAAACAGCCCATCTGGGCAAGAAGCACCTCATGCATCTGCACAGTGTGAGGACAGCTCAACAAAGTTGATTATGATAATCCTAAGTGCCAAAGTCACCCATGAAAGTGAGACTTAACCAGTCTTGAAAATTTCAGTGTGGGTGTATTCTTGCACAATACTCCCACAACATCTTGCAAGGTTTTCTCGCTGCAGGGTCAATTCTGCAGAGTTTACAAAGTCACTTAACCAACTGTTGACTAATGCCCTTAAATGCATATTCAAGCAAGAAGAGGCATTTAAACTAACACCTCTCAGAGGTTTTATGTTAAAAATGAGGGTTTATGTTATCTTATGTTAACTGTGATCTAGTTTGACAGAACCCTAATCATTATTGGGTCTGTAATAAAAGATCACTTAACAGTAACTTGATAATTATAATCATAATAATTTCCTTAATAATAGTTTTCTTATTCTGTTTAGGAAAAATATTAACCTCCTTACCCTTCCTCTGCTTGTCAAGGCTAAATAAAATCCATTTAAAGAGATCTGTGTTACTGGATCAGCAAGTTTTTTTAGACTAGGTTATGGATGCTGCACTACAGAAATTCAGTTTACCAAACTATAAGGCAAAAGCTATTGTTCCAGAAGAAACATGCTTCAGTTTATACTGTGCCTTGCTTTCCACTTAAATAAACAAAGCTGAAGAGTTGCAAGCTTTTCCTAGGAGCAGGACAGGGGGCTGAAACAAGCCTCCTGCTGGATGGGGCCAGCTGAGGTAGGCTCACAGCCAGCAGTCACCATAACCATCTCCAGGGCTCCAGGCTCTCGGTCCAAGAGCAAGAGCTTACAGCCTCTCAAGCTTAAATTAACTCTCACTGTACCATTGCTCTGACACCTTCAGGAGTTCCCTTGGGGACACAGGAGTTGCTCTTTCTCTCTTTCTTTCCTTTGTTTCTGTCAGGCTTTATCTCTTCCTGTCTTCACCTCAGCCTTCTCTAGTCTCAAGACACAGGGACTATGGTGAACCAGATGCTCTCAGCAGCTGTCCTCTCTACATCACTCCAACAGCAAAAGATGTGAAAACACCTTCTCCGCAGCGTTCCCTTTGCTACAGAGGAGGAGGGTCCTAAAGCTTGAACCAAGGACAAGGAAAGGGAGGATTTACCTCTTTACCCAAGGGTTTTTTTCTGACATCAGTTACAGAAGACACTTCACTGTACTGGGCAGAAGGAGATTTCTAGCATCAGAGTGCCAGAGGACTGTTGACCAGCTTATATTTGCATTTTCCTCCTTACCTTTCCAAGACAGTCAAAAGAAATTTTAAAATAAATTAGTCTCCTATTTACATTCATGTTACTTTATACCTAGCTCACCACCTACAGCAGCCTGAAAGCAGTTCAAAATCACCTCTTCCAAGATAATACATACATTTACTGTGAGCCAGGAAGTATCAATCAATTACTCATCTACATCACACCCTGTACCTCTAGAGCATCCAGGTAGGCAGCCTGGAAAATGTCATTATGTAAATGTAAAGCGAAATGAGGCTTGCCTCATCAACCACCACGCAATCGCATCTTGTAAGGGGAAAGGGGATCCAGATTTGCAAAACAGCCTGAGATCACTTCACCTTATCGATAGAAAACCTGCTATAGACTGACAGCTGGAACAGTAAACGGCACGTATAGAAAGCCACTTCCACAGCCTGCCTTGCAACACCGGTGCTGAGCACCACAGCACACAGTCAGGGCACGATCGGAGTGCCAGCTGGAACAGCTCTGCCTGGTGTTTCAACATGAACAGTAAACGGCACGTATAGAAAGCTGGAACAGCTCTGCCTGGTGTTTCAACAGCTGCTGAGAAAAGCTGGCTTCACAGGCAACAGCCTGCGCTGCCACAGGAGCTTCAGCTGGGATAGAAGGCAAGATAAAAAGCAAGAGTGCGTCTGCTCTGAAAGCAGAGTCTTCGTAGAGTGAAAGGAAACGGTCAACACCGAGCAGGGAAAGGAATAACCGGAGCGTTATCTAGGGCAGGAGGGAAGAAGTCAGGGTTCCTCAGGTCAGATCTCTTCTGCATATCTAAGGAAAGCTAACAAAAACACAAGGCTGTGAAAGAAATGATGAAAGTCCATTAGCATGCCAAGGAAAACAACATGTCTAAGTCTGCATAATAACTCACTGGGGAAAAATATCATCAGTAACAAGCTTCCCAGACTAGGGAGATTCTACGTGCTGAAACTCCTTTCTGTGCTGTTTGTGTTTCAATGGCTTCTCTACAAAAAAATGTATGGCAAAGAAACATTTACTGAAGTGCCAGAAATTACAGACACAACTCTCTCTCTTAGACAAAATCCCATAACGTGTTTTTAGCTTGATATTGCAATAGTAAACGGTGGTCCCAAACACATGAAAAATATGATGTTCTCAGGATCACATTTAAGCATACCAAAAAGGCATTCTCAGAACTGGGACTCACTAAACAAGTTGGCCAAGAACTTTATAAATGACAAGAGATCAGGAGGCAGCAGATGGGAGCAGCCTAGTACTGCAAAATCAGGCTGAGAAACAATGATTTTTCTGATCAGTTTCTCTGATGAGCCCATACTCACCCGCACAACTACCACTTGTATAGACACATGTTCAGGCAGTCGAATGGGAGCCCGGAAATGCATTGCCAAAGCTACCAGAAGGTGAAGAATGGAAATCAGATTCTTGCCATGGATCGCTGCAAGGAACAAGGAAAATGAAGCAAATAAAAGAACACTGAGGCCTTATTTTAAGCAAACAGCTCTGGGGGAAAAAGGCAGGGGAAAGACAGTGAAAAATACCTTTAGGGAAAACAGTCTTTTTTCTTTTTAACCTTTTTCTTCTTTTTCCTAAATTGCCAAGGCCTACGAAATAATTTCACAGGTAGCAAAGCCTAGGTACAGCCCTTCCTTTAAGTTACATGCCTAACTTAGGAGTCCAAACACTTCAGTTCCCTCTCTGATCAATGGAGACAGGCAGACTCAATCACTTGCCTTCCACTGTACTGGAGAATTCTACTTTTAGCTGACTTCCAAGTGTTAACACCGACTTTCCTGGCTGTAAGAGATGAACCCCACACAGTACCTAGGGTGAAGGGACTTCCAAAATTCCATTCTCA
This sequence comes from Calidris pugnax, assembly GCF_001431845.1. Lineage (NCBI taxonomy): Eukaryota > Metazoa > Chordata > Aves > Charadriiformes > Scolopacidae > Calidris > Calidris pugnax. The sequence continues at coordinate 3,358,364 of NW_015090825.1, forward strand.
CTTCTGGATTGCAGCAGGCCATGCTTGAACAGAAGGGACTTTCTGCTTAGCCTGTCAGAAGCTGCATCCTCCAGCAAGATCACAGAATCATAGAACCATAGAATGGTTCGGGTTGGAAGGGACCTCAAAGATCATCGAGTTCCAACCCCCCTGCCATGGGGGTTTGGAACCCAGGTTGCTCAAGGCCCCATCCAGCCTGGCCTTGAACTCTTCCAGGGATGGGGCATCCACAACTTCCCTGGGCAACCTGTTCCAGTGTCTCACCACCCTCATAGTAAAAAATTTCTTCCCGAGATCTAATCTGAATCTTTTTTCTTCCAATTTAAAACTGTTTCCCCTTGTCCTATCATTACATCTCCTGGCAAAGAGTCCCTCCCCAGCTCTTCTATAGGCACCCTTCAGGTATTGAAAGGCCGCTATAAGGTCTCCCCGGAGCCTTCTCTTCTCCAGGCTGAACAATCCCAGCTCCCTCAGCCTGTCTTCATAGGATCCTTGTACTCTTACTATGGTGGCCCAAAGGATTACACCACCCTGTAGTACCTGAATGATTTACACATTTCTCATATATGTAGGGATTCAAATTCAGGAAGCAAACAAAAAAATTTCTAATGGAAGCATATCCTTAAAGGAACAAATTACTTCAATTATTCCAGTCATGTACATCTGTCCTTAAACAAAAACCACAGAAGTAGGTACTAGCTACGATCCATACATGGATGTGGTAACACTCTCTATGAAAATCTATAAATAATTAAAAAAAAAACAAACCACTGCATCACAGAGAATGTGATCAACCTATAATAAATAATTTAAAAAAAAAAACAAAACACTGCATCACAGAGAATGTGATCAACCTATTGATTATCATATCCTCCTTGCCTGTGAAGCTGAGACAGAAAGCATAACAGAGTCCTTACAGTCAACGTTCCACTTGATTGTCCAGCCATGGGGTCGGAGTAAATCATGGACAGCTTCCAGGACCGTCTGCAACTTTTGTTTCTGACCAATTTCAGATTGAGTCACTTCTGCCACGTTCAGTTTACGGTCAGCCAATTTTTCTGTATTTGAAGAAAAGAACAACAAAAAGAACAGGGAAACCCAGATTAAATAAGGCCCTAGGTGGGAATAACAAGCACAGAGCACTGGGCAGAGATGGACTCTGCTAGAATTTTTCCAAAGGAATGATTTTCCTCAGAAAGCAAAATAGCTGAAAGCAAACCTTTCATCAAAGCGTGTCAGTTCCAAAAAAACCTGTGACAGAAAACTGGTAAGGTCAGACAGAACATGCTCATCAATGAGGTGTCAAAATACATAACAACTTTCAGATAGGCACCAAGTTAGCAAAAATATTTATTATACCTTCCATTTTCTTTCACTGCTGAAAAGAATTTGGCACAACATAGCCTTCACGACAACAAGAATCTGAACAGGTTTAACGGGTTTTTCTAACAACAAGTTAATTTAGAACAAGAAAGGGGCAATACTGTGTGACCATTTACTTCAGCTTGATCAGCTTTATTTCAGGTCAGCTGAGGTATGAATTTAAGCTAAAGCAAACTTTGCCTCCTCAAACCATCAAGTCAGAGACTCGTATGACCCAGATTTGTACCGGCTTAGTGGAACTAACTTAAAGTCATAAATAAGGTGGTACAATCTTGTCATGTTATGAAATTGTCACATCATGGTTGATTGCTTCCAAAAGTGAACTGATGTAGGAAATCTTGTAAAATGCCATGACTAAAATTTGAATTCTGTTTCTGTAATATAATTTAATTATTTGTTGCCAAAGTCATAGACAAGTAATTCCTCTCTTACTCTCCATTGTGGCCCTTGCCAAAGATGCAGGAGCTGAATTTCCCTAAAAAAAGAAAAAAAGAAGAAGAAAGAGAGAAAAGAAAGGTGGGGTGGAGTCCTCCAGCCACCTGAGCAATGGGTACAGCTGATCTCTTTTCTCCCTCCACCCTGGGGAAAAAAAAATGGTCAAACTCACTCTGCTCCTGGGACTAGGAGGTCAGAACTGGTTGATCATATTCCAATCATATATTATTATTCCAGTCTTTAAAAACAAACAAAAAAATAAATACATACTTCACCCAAACTGTTTTCACAAAATGGAATGGACTTCAACTCCAAAGATTGTTTCAGAAACAATTTCAGAGTTGTCAAAACCTTTTATTCCAATAATGGAAATATTTATGCTCTCAAGTTCAAGAGTATGTTTCTTCTTGACATTTTACCTAGCTGAAGATATCTCTCATCTATTTTTTTAAAAGTGACAGAAATATAAAAGTACTTGAACAACCCAGACAGAAGAGACTTGCAGGTTATCAACTCACAAATACTTTGAACATTTTGACTGATTCTATCCATCAACAGTAGGAAATTTTTATCAATATTTGAATAATATTAATGGGAAAAATGTTCTTTAGCCAAGGTGTCTCTTTGAAACTGGCTCCCAAAACATGCAAATAGTATTTTAAATTATTTTAGATGTTTTTTAAAAAGTTATACTACAAAATTCATTTTTTGGTCATGCGCTATGGCTCCTATCTATTCTCAGCCCAGGTTAACAGCCAGTCAGCAAGCAGAAATGTATTTCCTTTCACCCTGACACCATGTGTACCAAGCCACTCCAGCCTCTGAGTGGCACTACTTGCACCTTGATAAAATTAACTAAACGAGGAACTCCACCTCAATCAGTCAGACAGCCATTCGCTAACCTCTTACTCCAAACTGCTTCAAACTAAACCCTCCAACAAGACATTGTCTTTCATCTTTTTTTGTGTGTGTCTGCCTACCAAGACAGATCTGCTTGAAACCTCTCTCATACACAAGGAATAATAAGTAATACTTGAAGTTTAATGACCATACTTTGTTACTCCTTTCCTGCAGGCACCAGAAAAGACGACGTGCGTAATGAAGGGATGACTTGAATTCTGAGGCCACAAGCATAAGAAGCACAACTGCAACCATGACACACTTTGCCTCTTGCATGAGACAGCACGGAGATGGATGGATTCAGTAATATAAGTCTTGCTGAAGAAACCAAGCCATCACTGAGCACAAGACAAGATTGGGGTTCGGTTGTGATAGCAAATGCTCTCCCCCAACCTGAAGCTCTCCAGCCAGAGGCCCAACAAGAAAAAAAAAAAAAAAAAGAGGAAAAAACAGTCCAGTTAAAGTCTCAGGCTGCAAGATACACATGCCCACCCTTCCTTCTGTAAGATATGCTAAGTCCAACTGAGCTACAGATGTATGTATGTACAACTAAACACTTTCTAAATGTCTGCAGGCCTGAGGGTGGAACCATGGCCTCCACAGGAAGCATAAAAAATATCAGTGATACCTATGACAAAAAGGCTACAGTGAAATGCATTAGCCACTGCTCTTTCAGCAAGTGGTATCTGTTAAGAAGTACATCTGTGTTCACACAAGTACTTCCCAGATAAAATTAACTCTACACCCCTGCTCCACATCATGTCTGGAGGGTCCCAGCTGCGTTCTCACCAAGCAGGGTTAAAAGTACTCACTTGATTTCTCAAGTTATTTTTGAGGAGTTTTAATAGCACACAAAGTTAATTGTTGTTAACCAATTTTAAAAGCTTGTGAATGTTCACCAAAACACTGCAGACCTGTTATTTAAGGGGCACATGCAGAAAATTCAGTAAGCAGCATCCATTAGCACCAGTGGAACTAGCACCATTAGGTCCTCTTGCCCACCTCTGACAGACATCGCACCTCCCAGCCCACTCTTGAAAACATGTCCCTAAGAAAACTGAGAGCAGTCGGACTATCTGTCTCCAAGAAACCAAGAAACAGTGTGGGTTTACAATGGAACTTGAAGCTTCAAGTCTCTTTGTTTGCTAAAAGCACCCCCATAAATCCCTGCACCATCATAAGGTTTCCTCCATTGCGCATCTTGCCTGAACACACACATTGCAAAGATGTAAGGGGGTTGCAAAATCACAATTACTTAACTGAGTGTGTATCCTTTCATGAATCGCCCACACATATGTGCACATTATGAGTATGTGCTTGATGCCGTACATTCTCTTATTCTCATCTTTTTTTTTTTTTCCCTAAAAGTAATTCTATCAGGACCTCAATAAAGATTTCAGCCCAAAAGCTTTCAGAAGCAAACCATACGGACAAAATTTTGGACCACATGGCTTCTGCTTGGTCCCCTACTGTAAACACGAATCTCTTCACCTTTTTTCTGCCACATTTTTCAGCTGCCTGGACTACACTTAGTCCTTGAAACAGGTACCTAGGAATCATCTGGATTTCCTCCTCTTTCAGCAGACAGTCTGAGAAGAGCAGATGGAGAAGCTGACACCGTAGCGCTCAGTGAAACAAACCGTATCCCTGGTGAGATGGTGAGTTACTGCACAGACCTGCTGCTGTCTGCAGCTCTGGAAGAGATTAACTTTGGGCCCCTTCCAGTCTTTGGGGGAGCCTCCTCTTGTGTGAACTCACCAAGCAGCTTTTGCAGCACCTGCCCATCATAAAGGTCCTCTTCAAGCTGTTTGACAATGATTCTCTCCTCCACCAGCACATCATTAATCCAGTCAATTAGAACCTGGAAGTACAGGAAAAAAAAGAGGCAAACGTCTAAAAACTACTGAAATACGTTCCTTGTATTCAAGGCAGTAATCAGGAATATAAAACAGAGCAAGAGAAACTGTATTTATGTATTTCCAGGTTACAGAGAAATAACAAGCAAAGGGATGCTTTTGCTCTATTGTTTTTAATTCAGGTGTTGCAGCAATAGGACAAGACATTTTATCTCAAGCTATTGCAGAACACAGAAGTCTGGAACTAAAATTTTGGTCAAATGGGCCCGATAACCATTCTACAGCATATGTAATAGTGCCCATATGCTGACTACCATAACTATAAAAATCATTCAATCACCTGCAAAACAGGAATGAACGTAAAGAACCTTCAAAAAGAAAAGGAACTGAGTTAAGTTTTCCAGATGCCAAAGATAATAATTTCCAAACAGTTACAGGAAAAAACAGCCTTGACCATTTGAATTTGGAAGCAGTGCTTTCCTCCAATTTATTATTTGGAAAATAATATAACTTTCACAAAAATCAATACAGTTCTGCAGAAAGAGACACAATGTTAAATCGTGCTAAACCCTTGATTCTATAAGAGGAGATGAGTATTGCCAATCATACACACGCAAAAGCCATTAACTCGAGCCACCTAGAGCAATAAGCCCCATTTAAAAATTCTGCAGCTTTTAATTTGCTCCATATAAAATTGTGGATTCTTTAAATTCACTTTCTGATTAGACCCCATACTACCTCTTCATTGAACCTACCAACCTCAAGTAAGTTTTACTAGGCTTAGCATCCACAAAGTTTACAATCCAAACATGAAATACTAGTGCTTCATTGTGCCTCTAATCTGTACCTTCAGTACTTCCAAAGCATGCTGAAAATGTGCAGGGCTGAAACTCAGCTCTAAAAATACCCTAAGTGTACCCATTTCCAAGAGAGTAGATAAACAGGAATCACAAAGTGGCTTTGGGTACAGAGTGTTAAAAAAGGGAAATACACTATGTACTAATTAAATGTGTCAGAGAAATTTAGCATGGAAAAACTTTTGTCAAAAAAGTATATGAGAGATACAAATTAAATAAGGTCTAGCCATAGTTATCTTATTATTTTAATAGTTCAGCATCTGAATGAAAGAAAAATATCCAAAGAACATTCTAACTTCTTTAGTATTCAGACTACAATTCCAGTTCTGCTAGAAAAAAAGTGAATTTGCAATTTATATTCAAGAAAAAGAAATCTGGTTTTTGGCTGGTTTTTTTTCTAACAGCCCTAGAAGACTGGCAAGTGCTGTAATTAAAAAACAAACAACCGCAAAAAATCTGCTGTCCCACCTCTTGCTTTCCTGATTGTGTCTTAATTAGGTGCCTGGAAAAATCTTTCTGCACAGAATATTTTTTTTTAAACTTTTACAAGGGAAATAAAGCACCACATTGCTTATTGAAATGAAAAAAAAAAAAAGCAGCAGAAATACTTTCTGACTCTCTGCTCACAGAAAGTCAGCTCTCCAGTTCTTTGTAGTTTCTCCTTCACGCAAACACAAAAGCAGAAGATATTCAATAAGCTGAATGTCTAAAAATTTAAACCATTTGACACAGGCAGAGAGTACTTGGTGGGAAGCAGACAGAAGGTGCAGACAAAACAGGTTTTCCTGGAATATTCTTAACTTCGATCTGTCTGGTCTCACACTCCTCTACCTGTTCCTTCATTTCCATGCCTGCACTTCAGACATCTGAATTTCAATATTGCCTTTTTAAGCTTGGGCTACATTAAATAATGGGTGTCAGAGAAACACTGCAGGACTGAGGAAGTGCTTTATTGCTTTTAAAGCCTGTTCTCCCACCGTCAGCCCCAACACCGTGCCTCTCCTTACACGCAACGGCTGGTGAGGCCACCACAAGACCCCACATGTAGCTAATGACCTTCAATGCATCCGAAACTCATCTTCTTGTTCAGAGCTCACACACTCACAAAACAGCATGGAGGTACATGGAAATGTTTGTCAGGTCACCTAACATGTCATACCTTCATTAAAAGCTGCTTTTCTATAAGCTTGGGGATTAGCAGCACGTATTAAAGTTTTAAAATCAATGTCCCCAGGTCCTCAAAACCATGGCTGCCCTTCCGTGCACATCCATACTCATATAAAACATCTCTAAACTGCAACCAACGCTCAGACACGTGCAGTTGTAAAATTTCCAGCAGTGCTTTAAATTGTGACGTATCCATTTATCATACCATTTTTAGGATAAACGCATACATCTGGTTAAATGAGCCACGTTGCATTACTAAATGCTGGGCTGAAGACTGAAATTCGCCATGAGGCAGAACAGCTGAAACCAGAGAGTGCTGGAAATCTAGGAAGAAAAATGAGTCTGCCTGGCTGATTTGGGCTTTTTTCAGTTCATGCCAGATGGGGTTTTACATCAAACTTCACCAGCTCGGTGAAGTATTTTTGTTCTGCAGGCTGGCTGCTCCCAGGGCAGTGGGGCACACTCAGAGTTAACCTGCAGAGTTCAAGGGCATAAGGACCCCATGGTCACCACCACCATACAGTAATGAACAAAATGAAAAACAAGACAAAATACATGAGCACATCTGGCACAATGGGAAAACAGGAAGCCCAGCCACCAAAAAAAAAAAAAAAGGCAAAGAAAGCAAACCCTGATTTCAATGACCCTTTCCCCCACCCTCAACTTCTGGGAGAATTAGGAAGCAGAGATCAAAGGGATGAAAGCTTAACTGGCCGCAGGGTTGAGCATGGAAATTAATATTAAAAAAATCATATTCAGGCCTGGAAACTATTGACTGAGCACAAAGGACTGGCAGCCTGTAAACAAAGAGAAGGCTGCTTGTTTCCAAAAGCAGACCATGGAGCATTTAGGAAGCACAGTATCATCTACTCACACGTGAAACCTTACCAAAAGGACAGTGGCTTCATTTTGGTTTTCTCTACACCACACTGAATTTAAAAAGGCCATCGAATTAGACATGGAATAAAGGTGACAATTTCTAAGACAGTGAATGATTTTCTACAAATGAGAATGTTTACTTGCTTCAGGCAGCATCTAGAGCAGTAGCGTTCAGGTCTGTAATAAGTTTAGATGAGGCTTTAAAGGCTAAAATTGTTGTGGTATCAGCCGATCTTACAGAAGTCTTTGCAGAGAGGGAAAGCATCTTGTAACTGGACTAGCTGCCTTTTGTCAAGCCAAGGCACTTTCAGAGCGGACCCAATTCTTGCAAGCTGCTGTTCTAAAATTTTGGATTCAATTAGTAGTAGAAGCTCTTCTTCATCCTTTTCCTACCGAAATACATGAGAAAACCCTAGGAAAGCCACCACTTACGTGAAATGTTAAATTATCTTTTCCAAGTCTCTGACTCAACTCCTACAGCCTATTAACTCTAATTATAATTAGGATGACAACCAGCAATGAATCTTTTGAAACTTTTACCCTTCAGCCATATCTGAACCAGAAGAGAAAAGAAAGATTACTTCCACCTTTACACACAATATGCAAAGAAACACACGAAAAAGAAAAGCACACGTAGATCAGCACACACACCCTTTTTATATATATTTATTTTTAAGTATTCAAAAGAGAGCTAGAAGAACCCTCAATGTGCAAAGAAACACACAAGAAAAAGAAAAGCACACGTAGATCAGCACACACACCCTTTTTATATATATTTATTTTTAAGTATTCAAAAGAGAGCTAGAAGAACCCTCAATGTGCAAAGAAACACACAAGAAAAAGAAAAGCACACGTAGATCAGCACACACACCCTTTTTATATATATTTATTTTTAAGTATTCAAAAGAGAGCTAGAAGAACCCTCAATGTGCAAAGAAACACACAAGAAAAAGAAAAGCACACGTAGATCAGCACACACACCCTTTTTATATATATTTATTTTTAAGTATTCAAAAGAGAGCTAGAAGAACCCTCAATGTGCAAAGAAACACACAAGAAAAAGAAAAGCACACGTAGATCAGCACACACACCCTTTTTATATATATTTATTTTTAAGTATTCAAAAGAGAGCTAGAAGAACCCTCAATGTGCAAAGAAACACACAAGAAAAAGAAAAGCACACGTAGATCAGCACACACACCCTTTTTATATATATTTATTTTTAAGTATTCAAAAGAGAGCTAGAAGAACCCTCAATGTGCAAAGAAACACACAAGAAAAAGAAAAGCACACGTAGATCAGCACACACACCCTTTTTATATATATTTATTTTTAAGTATTCAAAAGAGAGCTAGAAGAACCCTCAATGTGCAAAGAAACACACAAGAAAAAGAAAAGCACACGTAGATCAGCACACACACCCTTTTTATATATATTTATTTTTAAGTATTCAAAAGAGAGCTAGAAGAACCCTCAATGTGCAAAGAAACACACAAGAAAAAGAAAAGCACACGTAGATCAGCACACACACCCTTTTTATATATATTTATTTTTAAGTATTCAAAAGAGAGCTAGAAGAACCCTCAATGTGCAAAGAAACACACAAGAAAAAGAAAAGCACACGTAGATCAGCACACACACCCTTTTTATATATATTTATTTTTAAGTATTCAAAAGAGAGCTAGAAGAACCCTCAATGTGCAAAGAAACACACAAGAAAAAGAAAAGCACACGTAGATCAGCACACACACCCTTTTTATATATATTTATTTTTAAGTATTCAAAAGAGAGCTAGAAGAACCCTCAATGTGCAAAGAAACACACAAGAAAAAGAAAAGCACACGTAGATCAGCACACACACCCTTTTTATATATATTTATTTTTAAGTATTCAAAAGAGAGCTAGAAGAACCCTCAATGTGCAAAGAAACACACAAGAAAAAGAAAAGCACACGTAGATCAGCACACACACCCTTTTTATATATATTTATTTTTAAGTATTCAAAAGAGAGCTAGAAGAACCCTCAATGTGCAAAGAAACACACAAGAAAAAGAAAAGCACACGTAGATCAGCACACACACCCTTTTTATATATATTTATTTTTAAGTATTCAAAAGAGAGCTAGAAGAACCCTCAATGTGCAAAGAAACACACAAGAAAAAGAAAAGCACACGTAGATCAGCACACACACCCTTTTTATATATATTTATTTTTAAGTATTCAAAAGAGAGCTAGAAGAACCCTCAATGTGCAAAGAAACACACAAGAAAAAGAAAAGCACACGTAGATCAGCACACACACCCTTTTTATATATATTTATTTTTAAGTATTCAAAAGAGAGCTAGAAGAACCCTCAATGTGCAAAGAAACACACAAGAAAAAGAAAAGCACACGTAGATCAGCACACACACCCTTTTTATATATATTTATTTTTAAGTATTCAAAAGAGAGCTAGAAGAACCCTCAATGTGCAAAGAAACACACAAGAAAAAGAAAAGCACACGTAGATCAGCACACACACCCTTTTTATATATATTTATTTTTAAGTATTCAAAAGAGAGCTAGAAGAACCCTCAATGTGCAAAGAAACACACAAGAAAAAGAAAAGCACACGTAGATCAGCACACACACCCTTTTTATATATATTTATTTTTAAGTATTCAAAAGAGAGCTAGAAGAACCCTCAATGTGCAAAGAAACACACAAGAAAAAGAAAAGCACACGTAGATCAGCACACACACCCTTTTTATATATATTTATTTTTAAGTATTCAAAAGAGAGCTAGAAGAACCCTCAATGTGCAAAGAAACACACAAGAAAAAGAAAAGCACACGTAGATCAGCACACACACCCTTTTTATATATATTTATTTTTAAGTATTCAAAAGAGAGCTAGAAGAACCCTCAATGTGCAAAGAAACACACAAGAAAAAGAAAAGCACACGTAGATCAGCACACACACCCTTTTTATATATATTTATTTTTAAGTATTCAAAAGAGAGCTAGAAGAACCCTCAATGTGCAAAGAAACACACAAGAAAAAGAAAAGCACACGTAGATCAGCACACACACCCTTTTTATATATATTTATTTTTAAGTATTCAAAAGAGAGCTAGAAGAACCCTCAATGTGCAAAGAAACACACAAGAAAAAGAAAAGCACACGTAGATCAGCACACACACCCTTTTTATATATATTTATTTTTAAGTATTCAAAAGAGAGCTAGAAGAACCCTCAATGTGCAAAGAAACACACAAGAAAAAGAAAAGCACACGTAGATCAGCACACACACCCTTTTTATATATATTTATTTTTAAGTATTCAAAAGAGAGCTAGAAGAACCCTCAATGTGCAAAGAAACACACAAGAAAAAGAAAAGCACACGTAGATCAGCACACACACCCTTTTTATATATATTTATTTTTAAGTATTCAAAAGAGAGCTAGAAGAACCCTCAATGTGCAAAGAAACACACAAGAAAAAGAAAAGCACACGTAGATCAGCACACACACCCTTTTTATATATATTTATTTTTAAGTATTCAAAAGAGAGCTAGAAGAACCCTCAATGTGCAAAGAAACACACAAGAAAAAGAAAAGCACACGTAGATCAGCACACACACCCTTTTTATATATATTTATTTTTAAGTATTCAAAAGAGAGCTAGAAGAACCCTCAATGTGCAAAGAAACACACAAGAAAAAGAAAAGCACACGTAGATCAGCACACACACCCTTTTTATATATATTTATTTTTAAGTATTCAAAAGAGAGCTAGAAGAACCCTCAATGTGCAAAGAAACACACAAGAAAAAGAAAAGCACACGTAGATCAGCACACACACCCTTTTTATATATATTTATTTTTAAGTATTCAAAAGAGAGCTAGAAGAACCCTCAATGTGCAAAGAAACACACAAGAAAAAGAAAAGCACACGTAGATCAGCACACACACCCTTTTTATATATATTTATTTTTAAGTATTCAAAAGAGAGCTAGAAGAACCCTCAATGTGCAAAGAAACACACAAGAAAAAGAAAAGCACACGTAGATCAGCACACACACCCTTTTTATATATATTTATTTTTAAGTATTCAAAAGAGAGCTAGAAGAACCCTCAATGTGCAAAGAAACACACAAGAAAAAGAAAAGCACACGTAGATCAGCACACACACCCTTTTTATATATATTTATTTTTAAGTATTCAAAAGAGAGCTAGAAGAACCCTCAATGTGCAAAGAAACACACAAGAAAAAGAAAAGCACACGTAGATCAGCACACACACCCTTTTTATATATATTTATTTTTAAGTATTCAAAAGAGAGCTAGAAGAACCCTCAATGTGCAAAGAAACACACAAGAAAAAGAAAAGCACACGTAGATCAGCACACACACCCTTTTTATATATATTTATTTTTAAGTATTCAAAAGAGAGCTAGAAGAACCCTCAATGTGCAAAGAAACACACAAGAAAAAGAAAAGCACACGTAGATCAGCACACACACCCTTTTTATATATATTTATTTTTAAGTATTCAAAAGAGAGCTAGAAGAACCCTCAATGTGCAAAGAAACACACAAGAAAAAGAAAAGCACACGTAGATCAGCACACACACCCTTTTTATATATATTTATTTTTAAGTATTCAAAAGAGAGCTAGAAGAACCCTCAATGTGCAAAGAAACACACAAGAAAAAGAAAAGCACACGTAGATCAGCACACACACCCTTTTTATATATATTTATTTTTAAGTATTCAAAAGAGAGCTAGAAGAACCCTCAATGTGCAAAGAAACACACAAGAAAAAGAAAAGCACACGTAGATCAGCACACACACCCTTTTTATATATATTTATTTTTAAGTATTCAAAAGAGAGCTAGAAGAACCCTCAATGTGCAAAGAAACACACAAGAAAAAGAAAAGCACACGTAGATCAGCACACACACCCTTTTTATATATATTTATTTTTAAGTATTCAAAAGAGAGCTAGAAGAACCCACAATATGCAAAGAAACACACATGAAAAAGAAAAGCACACGTAGATCAGCACACACACCCTTTTTATATATATTTATTTTTAAGTATTCAAAAGAGAGCTAGAAGAACCACCAAACACTTTTTACCATTAGCAACATGAAGCACCTAAGGGAACTTCATATATTCATGGAAACTGAATCTTAAACAGATTCACAATAGTATATGGACTAGAAACCTGACTAGAAACCTCTCAGGTACACAAGAGGAAACAGCGCATCGCAAGACCCATCTCTCTATTCCATCACAAAACGGCCTAAACTTACAATTCAAACGCTTACCTTTAAGTTACCTGTGCACTTGTCACTTGGGAAATACTGGGCAATGAGTAAAAGAAGCTCACACATTTCAGACACCAGAAGCAGAGTATTTTGTGAATAAATTATTATATATATATATATATAAATAAAATTATAATTAATCTCTCTTTCCCTGATCTGTATTTTCAGCTTTAGGACCGTTCAGCCTTGTACCAAACTGGGTTTAATTACACACAGAGCAAATGAAGTGAGGAAAAAAAGGCTGCTGGCCACAGAGGAAACTGACATGAACACTTCATACTGACAAATTGTGGCCAACTATTTTTTGATACCATTAGTGATGGTAACAAACAACACTTTGAGGAATAATTCTGGTTCCTGATGATTTTCATACCCGCAAGAGGACTTAAAGCAGGTATTTTAACATCCCCAACTAAGCAGCCTTCAATAAGGGGATTCATTGTATATTCACTTTAGTAAGAGTGAGGGATGAGGCTTTCTGTTGTTTTTTGGTTTTTTTTTTTTCCTGTCAGTCTCTCTACGTTACCACAATGCTATACAATCTGTCTCTCCAGGGTTACAACAGCTCTGTCAAAATCATCTCCAAACGCTCACATAAGCTTGTGCTGATCGATCCACTACGCATATAATTCCTATGGCACGAGGCTAGCAGAAATTAAAACAACATTTTGTGGAGACAAAGAGATATTAAGGCAATGTCAGCAACAGATATCTCTGCTGCTTCTTTGCACTGAGATCCATTTGCCCAACCGCACGTAACTGACAGAACAGAAACACTCAAAAAATCAATGATGGCAAATCATTGGCACGTCTAACTCTGGTGTTGAAAGAGATTTGGGCTGGCACCAATGAAACTAAGTCATGCTGCCAAATTTCAAAAGGCATGAGGCTCTGTTGCTGCTATTGACACATTCCTCTCTCAGGGGAAAAGAGAGAGAACCATTTTGAACTATAAAAACCTCCATCTATTCAACTCCTCACTCCTTGCTAGCCCATGGAGATCTTTCATTTCAAGCTCTGTGAGGCGGGCAGGCTTTTCTGCTGGCTGCTGCTGTACAGCACTGAGCACAGCTAAATCTCATCCAGCACTGGGGTTCTTGGAAAATATCATTAAACACTGAAGAACAGCAAACAAGGAATAAGTTGCTCATTTTTTTGGATTATCCGAACTCTGTGGCATCAAATAGGTTTTGCCAACATAATTCAAACCTCTCCCTGCCTTCCAGATTCACACCAACATAGCGTTAAATATTTCTCTGAGCCTCTGTAAAAGCTCTCAGCTGCTGAGAAGTATGCAAATGAGTAGCAAGTACCTAAAATGACATCATTTTCAAGTAGGCACTCTATAGGATACATCTCTCCTCCAGGGATGATCCCTAGGAAACGGTCCCCAGTTCATATGCTGTTCCCAGTACCAGCTGCTGCCAGTTCAACTGGTAATAAGTTACTCTCTCTTCATGCAAGTGTAAACCGGGGTAGTGAACCAGAGCCCGATTCTGCAGTGCACTGTAAGCACTCACACACATTCTCAAGTGCTGCCTGAGCCCTGATTTTCGTTTCTCCTGAAGGTTTTCAGGTTTTTAAACTGGAAAATATAACCTCACCAACTCACTATAAATTCAACAGCAAAATTCCCAATTTAAAAGCGATTCTGATCAAGTCTCCTGCATCACAGAGTGCATCTGGTTCCTTCACTGCAATTACTCAGCTGAATTATTCATGATAATATCACTGCGCCACTGCCAAAGAAACCACAGTACATTTTAAAAGAGTGGTGCAAGACCATTGTGCATTTTGAGAGAATTAATGGATTTAGGTATTACAATTTAAAACCACAATGTATTCCAGGTGAATTAGAATAACAAAGCGAAACGAGCACAGCCCCTTGCTAAACTCGGGTTTATGTAGTAATTTTGTAATCCTAGACATGTTATTGCCAGTGTTAAAAACAGATCACTGAGCTTGTTTTAAGGACATACTAGATGAGCAGTTTGCTGAGGCATTCTGTGAAGCACATGCGTGCAGCCAGGTGCACAAGGTTTCCTGAAAGGCATGTGCCACAGCTCAACCCCCTATCTGGAGACAGTATACACTAACCAAAGTTTTCAGACCCACCCAGCTACAGCTGCATTGTTGTTTCTAACAAAAACAATTTAAAAAAAATAATTTTAAAATTATAAAGAGGAAGTGTAACACAAGCACAAATGCTTCTTGGAAAGAGATCACATTTCTTCAGAATTCAGGCTGGATATTAGGAAAAATTTTTTCACTGAAAGGGTTCTCAGCCATTGGAATGGGCTGCCCAGGGAGGTGGTTGAGGCACCATCCCTGGAGGTGTTCAAAAGACAGGTAGTAGTAGTAGTGCTGGGAGGTATGGTTTAGTGATGATGCTCCTTGTTTGTTGTGTGGGTGTCTATTTTTGTCAGTTAGGTTGACGGTTGGACAAGATGATCTTTAAGGTCCCTTCCAACCTAGAAGATTCTGTGATTCTGTGATTCTGAATTGTCAGCCCTTCTCTCTCTGCTCAAACTTTCACTGTTGACATCAATGACACCGCATAGAAAAGATTCTCCTTAACACTAATTCCTCAAGATCAAACCCTTCATCATGAGCGTTGCTGAGGCAGAAAGCCACACCTCACATCAGCTCAGTTGGGAACACGGTTATGAAGGCCTTGGGCAGGTGTCTCCAGTGACAATACAGATTCAGGACAATGCTATGGCCCCTGCCATAGCACACAGAAAAACTGAAGACTTTTCTTCTTTAAAAAAATAAAATAAAATGACTATAGGGCAAAAAAAAATCTCCATTCTAACTTTCCTATAACACTAGAGGTCTCCTTGTTGTCCCCCACCATGCCCATGCTCAAAGACTGGAACTGAACCATTCCTTCCTCTCCTGAAATCTCATTAGTGTTTTCCAAAGCTCCTTCCCTGTTTTCACAGACAGAAGGAACCTAGGTTTACATCAAACTTAGGTCAATTCAAGCTAAGCACTGATCCTCATTGTGATAATCACAAGGATATAAATGAACAAAGGAACTTTACTCCATAATTACCACGAGCATTCCAACATTCAGTCTTTTCTTGTTTCTCTTTGCTTTTTGCCTTACCTTGTTAATACCCTCAGATTTCACAAATATACTTCAGTAACAAGATGTATGCCTCAACTGTATTGTTGGTAATCAGCTTGTAAATAACTCCAACTCACTAGTTAAATTGAAGAAGGACAAAACAGTGATTTCTTACCTTTATCAGTTCTTTGAACTTGGGGTCTTCTTTTGAGTTAGGATCAATCATAGTGCGTTCTTCATTCTCCTCTGTCCAAGTAAAATGGGAAACTTTAGCTAGATCCACTTCAAATGTACACTGCTGAAACAATTCCTAACCACCAGGCCTGTCAGCTGATAAAGAAATGACAGTGCCTAGTCATCATCTTAGCAAGGGAATATCTGATGATCAAAGTATTGGGCATTTTTAGAGATGTGCAGTAACGTAACACAGCACTAACTTCCCTAAAATGCGATTGTTTCCACTGACCTTCCCCAACTTAGACCCTGAAGAACACATCAGGAAGATGACTCTCCTCTATATACCCTGTGGAGAATGTTACCATTAACATGCCAAAAAGTGCAGTCAACTGCTTCTCTCCCTCTCCTCAATTTGTATTAAATTTCCGTTTGAAAACACCTGTCCCAGACGACAGCATCTTGAAGAGCACAGCAAGCTTATGGCACTACGCTCAGTGCAACCACTGAGACTTGGCTGGCAGCCTGTGCCTCTGCTCTCTGGTTCCCTGAAACTTGGTGACACACACTACACCAAGTGCCTGAACTCCTTAACCTCTGGTTAAGCTGGAGAATGAAAACTACCCCAATTTGTACCAGTTACTTGAGCTCAGTAAGGCTGACAACCAAACAGCCTTTGACAGAATTATCTTCACAATGACACACGCATCACACGCATGTTCATATGTTACCGTAGATATGGATACCAGTATTTAGGAAGCAGCTGGAGTAAGTCTCATATTTTACATTCTGGTGCTTGCTTTCAAGTAGCACACTGCTCCCTACACTCTTCATTTGAGCTCCTCTAGTAACAAAGTGGTAGCTACGATCTAGGTTAGATCTGTTCCTTTCAGTGGAGAGCAAACCCTGGCTACTACACAACAGGAACACAAGGACAGGCACATGAGGGGATCCACATCTCTTCAGCTAAAATAATTATAGCACATGAGAGGATCCACATCTCTTCAGCTAAAATAATTATTTATAGACCCCCATGAATTTATCTTTAGCTGAGTCTAGATGTGCTATACAGAGTCCTATTTTCCTACTGACTTCTCAGTTCCTTCCAACATGACAACGAAGGAGGGTTTTTGGTATGACTGCTGGTCAGGCCATTGCCACACTGCACAGAGGAACCCTTTCCAACAACGAACAACCTACAGCAACTTCCTAGTGCAGTGCTGGAACCATGACACTCGCACATCCTAGACACAAGACAGATACCTTAGACTTCACGCAGACATTTGGGTTCAGTATTTTCCAGGGTCCCTGACCTTTATTAAAAAAATAAGGCCATGCTCTCTGAGCGTACTTGACAAATTTCCACAAACTTAGGAAAAAAACTGAATTCTTTTGCTGCTTTTCCCCTCACACCCTGTTCCTTTACTTCCTCATTACACCCTGGGGTGATTCAGCTCAGTTGGTAGAGCATCTGTCGTTCATTCAGTGCAGCCCAAACCACAACAGGCAGTCTAGTCATAAGGAAGTGGCACCCACTACACACCCAAAATATCGCGAACTGAAACCCTGAACAAGATTTGACCCAGAACTATACATGATCCACCACAGAACCTTGCTGAAGGTTCACCGGTGGTCATGTCTTTGCATGACAGGCCTTCAGGAGCGGTCTTGCATCTTCTAAAGTCATACACACCTTTAGCGGTAGCCAGAAGAAATCACTGGAGACATTCCTGATCCACAGATATACGGACAGCAATCAACACTTTGACCACGTCTCAGAACAGCACTTTGCATTTCCTACTATTCTTCTAATCAGAAGAGTTACATGACTAACATTTTTTTGTTTTAAATTTCCTCGTTTATTATTTGTCTCCGTGGCAGTTTGCTTCAGCTAATTACATAGATTAGGAGAAATATGGCCAGGAAAGAAAAAAGTATTTTATTCCAACAAGTTTTAAACACTTTTTTGCTATTAAATTATGATGTTAGTCTTCTAGGGACTTGAGGAGAGTGGGGAAAAGAGAGAACAGGAATTTGAACACTCACTCTCTTTCTAGAAAGCATTCCTTGTTTTAAATACTTCTAATCACATTTAATTTCTATTTTCAGCAGTCTAAATGCTCATCTGTTCATTCAGTATCGGATCCCATTTTGCTGTACTGTCACTTGCAAAGTGGCAGCAGCAACCCAGGGAGGAACATGGCATCCACTAGTTAACAACAGTCAGTACGTACATTGAGACAGTCTAAGGGTTCCATAGGAACCACAACACACACTTCTGCTACAGACCTTCTGTGAGTTGGCCTTTTGCACTTCAGTTCCGAATTTGTGTATAAATAAAAATATATATATAGAGACAGAAAGGATATCACTTGCTTACCAGAGACGGATGTCCCTGAGGACAAATAAAGACCAAGATCCACATGACCAGTTGGTTAATGGAACTGAAGTCACTCTTAAACAGACAAATTCAGCAGTATTTTCCATCTAATTCTTTCCAAATCTCAACTTTCTATTTGCTTTCAGGGGGACCACAGAAGAACTCAGTTCTCTGTCAATTCATCGAACAAGTCGATTTTCCCATGAACTATCTAGTTGAAGTGTACCTGCATAGCTGGCACTGCTCTTTCAATTCTGATTTAGCCCTTCTGATTTCTGATCTACATGTGACATGCAACAGTTCTCAACCCTCATGCTCAATTCTCTCAGTTTCAACTGAGCAATCTACATTCAACAGTAAAGCAGAGGATATGGGGGTCACCGTGGCCACCTTCATTAATAATTGCTTAGTTGAGGTCTGTAGCTCGAATACTTTACCTAATAGGGTGTCTTCTGGATGGATGTCCACAGCACTTGGGTTCATTGGTGCATTGATAGCATTTTTACCTTCTTCTTGGAGGTCACTCACTGAAGAGAAGGAAAAAACAGAAAGAAAGACTGTAATAAATGCAAAGTTTGCAGATATGTAGTGGTTGACGTGGGTATTCATCCTAAGAGAAAACATCTGGTAGATCCATTTCAAAATAGGCCTACAGTTTATGGAATTAAGAAATGCAGCCACAGTGGAAAATAAAATCAAAGTAACATCCTTTTATAGGGTCTTATTAAACTGAGCCACCACACTACTAGCTGAAAATATTTTGCAAGAAACCCAATTCTGTGGCAAGAGCAGCCTCAAGAGTGCTTGTTTCTCCAGAAGGAAAGGGTGTGAGCTTTGTCTGCAGGATGGCCCATATCTACAGCAAACTGTAAAAACAAACTCTGTTTCTGACAGGTTGACCACCACTCCTCACCACCTTTTCCAGCTGCAAAATAGCAGGAACTGCAACTTGTTACTGACCTTATTAAAAGCCTCAGAGAATCCCAGGGAGACTTACCAAATAAAGATGAAAATGTATTTAATTCTAGCATTGCCACAGGCTAAAAATAGATGTAGCATGATCTGGTGAACACAAATCTGGAATTTCTGATTTCAAGCTTTTACCCCAATCCTACAGCTCTCATTTAGGAAAGTCAGTAAAGTACCCTTCATCAATAAAATGGATATTAAACAACTTTCCTATGTCCTGCCACATGGGAGGAACCGAACTTGAGAAAAAGTACTGAACAACTGTTTAGTATCGTCCCAGAGATTTACAGTAAGAAAAGCAGTGTACCAATGTTACACTCTCCAAGGTACATCTCCCCCTAAGGGCAGATAATGATTATTTCTTATAAGCCAAGCTATTGAAGTACATACATTTGAAATGAGGGATACAAAGACACTGTAATAACACCATCTATTCAGTTAGCGTGGGCTAAGATAATTTGTGGCAGCATTTGTGGTATTGCAGTCTCCTTGGGAGAGGTCCAAATCCCATACATTTTTAGGGGGAAACCAAGGATATCCAAATAAAGAAGGTCTGCAAGACAAACTTCTCTGGGGAAAGAAAAGGAGGAACAGCTAACTAATAGTAACAGTATCCCAACAAGCACTTCCTTCAAGAATAGTCACTACACCCTTTTCCAGTTGGAAAATCAAACCACAGGCTAATCATTTGCATGCAGTCTGTAGAGGTTACAAAATCGGTACTTGTTTTTTTCCTGCTAAATAGAAGGGGGAAACACAGTAATCCTACTGCCCCAGAGAAGGAGAGGGAAGAAGAACCCACTACAATCTCCACTCCTTCATCCACAGACACTTGAAAAGAAGGCGCTTAAAACAAGTTACCACATTTCTTAATTGCAGTTCCAAGACGTTAGCTAATTCTGGTTTGCAGCACGACATTGAGCATGACTAAAATCCTCAATTATGAAATTCCGTTCTTATGTTCTGCAAGCAACAAACACCAGTCCCACACTTTTGAGACCTTGTGGCTTATGAACCGTGTTAAGAGAGGCTGGTTAGAGCTAACAAGGCACAAACCCTGCAGGGAAGGGGGGTCTGCCAGCAGTATGCACAGCCTGCTTTCTGCATTGTGTCCCCTCTGCAAAGGGAAGGGAACAGAACAGCATCCCCGACTGCAAACAAAATGCCGTGTCTGCAGGCTGAGATTTAACCTCCCGAATAAATGCTGTTATTAAAGAAACTCTTAATTATCCCTTTTCTGCATTCATTCTCATTTTTTGGAAAGCTCTCCAAACAAAACTCAGGGAGCTAAGAGGCCTCTTAGACAGAGCAAAACAGCTCTCACAGCATGCCTTACCCAGCCCTGTCTGCATTACACCCAACTAGAGCTTTCTCACCTGCCCAGCTCTTACGCTGAGATGCCAACAGGAACCCAGCCACCAGGAGGCACAAGAAAAAGTCATGTGGAAACTGGATATTACAGGTGAAGATTTTTAAAACCCTGCTAGGACCATAAATGCACACATTCCACTTAAACCATACTCTGTTTGAAAGTAGCAGCCTTCTTTCTAGATCTAACTCTTTTCATTATTACAGCATCGCTGTCGTTCTGGGAATGCCAAGCGTTCGATAAGGTCAGGGCATCGCTGTTCCTAATGTTCAACAAATGCAGGAGAGAGCTGCTAAGTTCTTCTGGGCAGTGAATACATGGTACCGTCTTCAGCATATGCTATATAAACAAAATGCAGCATAGCCAGAATGCTATTAAGCCAGAATGCTTTTAAATGCGGGTAAACTATTTTTATGCCGAAAAGTTTAATTAAGATGATACATCTGCTCTTTTTTTTAAAATATAAAATGATCTCCACTCTTCATAACGGAAATACCTTGTTTCTGAACAATTTACTAAACTAAAAGAAAATATTAATAGCAATTTGTCTATTAAGCCCCCATCCCTCACGACACGGAGAGCCACATAAAAACTCTTACGCTTGCCTGCGGATCCAGTGCAGCTGGGCCAGATCCCATAGGACCACAACCTCCTCTCCTACTGCCACCAGCAAAGCACGGCTATGCCAGCAGAAAGTCTCCCAGAGCCTGCTGCCCAGGGACAGCCCTGCTTACAGAGAACCCCTACACCAGGTCCTAGACAGAACTTAGGAGGAGATTCTGGCTACAAACATGATGTCTCCTACCTCCTTTTTTGCGCCTCTTGCACAGGAGCCCTGCCATCCCGGCGGTGGCAGATGAACCGGCATGGGCCGTCTGAACGCTGAAGGAGCAGCAGCAACTGGATAAGGGGCTGCCACCTCGGGACTGCCAAACCTATGTTAATTTGGGCAGGGTGACACAGGAGGAGGCACTAAGATAGCCTCCCAGCTGCTAGGTTGGGGGAGCAAGTGGGAGGGAGGACACAGCCATGGACTCCCAGCCAGGAATGCCTCCCTGTCCTTTGGCCGGTAGCCTCCCTCGGCCTGCTGCTGGCCACCCCAGAGCAGGCTCCTCAAAGACGGTGTTTTCTCTGCAAGGAGCTTCCCGAGAAAGCCATCTCCACCCTCTGGCCAAAGCACAGTTGGGTTCCCCACCACGACATCTTGCCCCACAGAACACACCGACTCACAGAGTAACAGCCAGGGTGCAGAGGAGCAACTGTGCTCAGGAACATCAAATCTGCCAGGGGTCTCCCAACAACTTGCTGCACTCCAGAACCCTTTCATGCTGCACTTGAACAAATGCTGAGGACGTTTTCCCCCCCCCAACTCTTGCTGCCCCCAGTGTTCACTTATCACTGTTGAGCAAAGAACAGAAGAGGAAAAGGAAACCGAGCCACAACGCTGGAAAACAAAACAGAGAACCCACAAATGAACAAGTGGAGATAGTTAAAATAATAGTCAGGATGGGAGCGGTGGGTACATTTCTGAGAAGAACCTGATATGCGTTTTAATGCAAATTTACAACAAAGAACAGGTTTCGGCCCATACTTTCACAAGCCCCAAGGTACTGTAAAAGATCTGGAGCCCTCAATATAGGAAGGACACAGACCTGATGGAGCAGGTCCAGAGAAGGGCCACAAAAATGATCAGGGGGTTGGAGCACCTCTGCTACAAGGACAGGCTGAGGGAGCTGGGGTTGTTCAGCCTAGAGAAGGCTCTGGGTAGACCTCATAGCGGCCTTCCATTGTCTGAGGGGGGCCTACAGGAGGGATGGGGAGAGCCTGTTTAGAAAGGCCTGCAGTGACAGGACAAGGGACAATGGCTTCAAGCTGGGGAAGAGCAGATTTAGACTGGAGATTAGGAACAAGTTCTTTACCATGAGGGTGGTGGAGCACTGGAACAGGTTGCTCAGGGAGGTGGTTGAGGCCCCATCCCTGGAGATATTCAAGGAGAGGCTTGACGAGGCCCTGGGCAACCTGGTCTAGTTGGGGGTGTCCCTGCTGACTGCGGGGGGGTCAGACTAGATGACCTTTGCAGGTCTCTTCAGGCCCGGACCATTCTATGATTCTATGATTATGGATATTAATGGATTGGCAAATGCCAACCTCCTCAACCTGCCCTACTAGATCAGCAACAGTGGCTTTGCTGTAAGATTTATACCAGGGCCTTCCATCAAACAAGCCATCCATGCAAGAGGGCATTTTACTGGTAGAGCAGAGCTGCGCTTGGCACCACAGCCTATAGTCATGACAGGTCCCACATGAGGTGTTACCGCTTCTTGCCCGCTCTCCACCTACCCCATTCACAGGTCCCCTTCGATTCCTCATAGGAAACATCTTCCCCTGTCATGTTGGCATAGTTCCTTGGTCTCTAAACGACATCTGTGTAAAACATCCTTCTCTAAAGCCTAATTATTTCATTTCATAGAATGGTCAGAGAAAACCTGCCACAGGGGAAGACAGGAAGGGGGAAGAAATTGAGGGCAGGCTGGAGTAGCATCACTTAGGTTCTGCTGAGGACCAGCCTGGACTTTCCTGTATCTGTTACCCTGGGCCAGTTTGTTTGCCCCCACTGACAGGCCAGGGCAGGGCAGAGGTCTCCCTCAGACGTGCCAGCAGAACTTGTAGGAGCAGCCCCAGCATCCAGGGAATGCTCTTCTGCCCACGAAAAGAGTTTGCCCCCACCCTGACCCACTACACAGACTCTGCTAAACGGTTACAGCCTTCACATAAAACTTGCTGATGGTCTAAAAGGCTCGGCTGTGAACTTGCACAGGACAAGTCAGGTGTAACTACAGGCACAGAAAGATGATCGCCTTGGAAGGGCATCTGGCAGAATTAACCACAATTTCTCCCAGATGTCTGGTATAGCCTTCCTCACTTCTGGCTGGAGATCTCTTCTCTGAGCAGATCCTCAATTAACAGGCAGCACCAGCCCTCCAAATTGCTTCAGCCAGCACTAGCAAAATCCCAATGTAGCCAGGGACAGGCAGGTGGCCAAAGCATTCAGCGAAAACTCCGAGTATTTCCCTAAACCAAAAATTTAAATTCATGAGTAAAAGGTCACTTCTCCACCAGTCCCCAGGAAAGCAGCGAGGGTTCCTGGCAGCCCTCCCATGTTTTAACAGTCTCCTGGCAGTGTCAGCAGTCAACATGATTTAGTCACATTGGAAGCTGTGCTGGCCTTTCAAACAAATTAATTTAATGAGCGGATCGCGTACACACATGCTCTACAGCACTACATCTGCAAGCCAGGCAGGCTGCCTCGGTGCACGGGATTACACGCAAACTGCACAGAACAGGAGCAATTAGCTGCAGAAAGTTGGAAGCGCCAGCACAGCTGTCAAGGATTTCTCACAAGTCAGAAAACGGCCTTCAATGTCAGCAGGAGCACTATAAAAATAAGAAAAGTCCCCGCTTTCCCCTTTCTTATAAGAAAGAGCAAGCTGATGTCAACAATTTGATCCTTTCTACCTTCACCGTTAATAATTTCAGTGTAATTCTAAAAGATATCAGCAACAGCACGGGTCACCTCTTAAGTCTTTACCATTCGCTGCCTTGTTATTAGAAAATTGACCTCACGCCTCTCCCTCTTAGAAAAAAAAAACAGATGGTAAATGCTACTTAATTTTAGCTCTAGTTATTTCCGACTGCGGTGCCGAATCCCACCCTGCAGAAAGCAGCAGCTGTCGTGACGCCCATCACGGGTTTCTGGAGAGGGTGCCTTCCTTCCCATTCAACCCGCGCCGAGCTGGCTCCGCAGCACCGCCTGACCACAACTTTTTTTTTTACACAACGTACTTTTATCTCGTGATTAAAGCCTAACTTTGGAAGCTATTAGGCTGGTTTGTTACCCTTGGCTCCCTTACAGATGAGTTGTTCAAGTAACTTTGCGATCCTCTTCGGTGGGAGCAGCAGACAGGAGGGAAACGGGCAATGACCACGTAACGCCAATGGCACGGGAAGCTCTTTTCCTGCCCGCAATGTCTCATCGCTTCCCAAGTTTCCTTGTGCTTCCCAGAGACAAAACTGCAACCAGATGTGCCTTTTCAGACAGTGACTCACCTGCCTGCAACTCATAGCCTAAGAGTTCAGATAAACACATGCAAAATAGAAAGTTTGGCAGGGGAGTTGGACTAGATGATCTCTATGGTCCCTTCCAACTCTAAAAATTCAGTGAAATTCAGTGAAAGACCATTCATCTCCCAATCAGACCAGTGACATAAGCTGGACATGAGCAGGCAGTGTGCAGCTGCGGAGGTGGTTGAGGCCCCATCCCTGGAGATATTCAAGGTGAGGCTCGACGAGGCCCGGGGCAACCTGGTCTAGTTGGGGGTGTCCCTGCTGACTGCAGGGAGGTCGGACTAGATGACCCTTGGAGGTCCCTTCCGGCCTGGACCATTCTATGATTCTATGATTCTATGATTCTATGATTCTATGATTCTATGATTCTATGATTCTATGATTCTATGATTCTATGATTCTATGATTCTATGATTCTATGATTCTATGATTCTATGATTCTATGATTCTATGATTCTATGATTCTATGATTCTATGATTCTATGATTCTATGATTCTATGATTCTATGATTCTATGATTCTATGATTCTA
Source organism: Calidris pugnax (assembly GCF_001431845.1). NCBI lineage: Eukaryota > Metazoa > Chordata > Aves > Charadriiformes > Scolopacidae > Calidris > Calidris pugnax. The sequence goes on from NW_015090825.1 coordinate 3,383,772, forward strand.
TGATTCTATGATTCTATGATTCTATGATTCTATGATTCTATGATTCTATGATTCTATGATTCTATGATTCTATGATTCTATGATTCTATGATTCTATGATTCTATGATTCTATGATTCTATGATTCTATGATTCTATGATTCTATGATTCTATGATTCTATGACATGACCTTCATTCCCTCTCACCTCAGGTGAGATGTGGCTGTGGGACAAATACCCCTGAGGAAGCAGTCAGCCCTTGCATCAAAGATCAAGTGTCTGCTGAAGCTCCCACTTCCCATGTGAGGTGTCAGACCAGAAGGTAATAGGTCCCTGGTGGGTAAAGACCTGCTTCTCTGTGTGCCTGTCACGGGCCAACACACACAGAACTTGCACCCGACACCTAAAAACTCTTTCACAAAAAGTCATCTTCAAAACAGCAAGCCTTCTAGGAACATCAAAAAACAAAACAAACAAAAAAAAAAACAGACTAACCAACCAACCAAAACCAAACAAACAACCACCAAAAAAACCCCCAAAAGACTAACCAACCAACCAAAAACAAACAAACAACCACCAAAAAAACCCCCAAAACCAAGCAAGTTTTACAAAACCTGTTATTTTCCAAGGAAAATTGCTGTACAGAAAGATTTCAAACCAGCCCCAAATGTAGTGCATGCTGATACACTGAGTCTCTTTGTCCCTTTTCTATGGAGAAGCCACACAGACAAGTCGCCAGCCTGCTACTGCGTTACTAATCGCTTAACATTTACAAAAGGCTCCGAGATCTTTTGATAGAGACTGCAGGAGAAAGACAAAGCCTCCATTAATTATAACAGAGAATTAATAATCACAGGCAGATCAAAGGCAAAGACTTGATCAAATCCACATAAAGGCACTGCATCAAGGGACTGCGTTCAAAGCAGAACTGTGGTAATAAAGGAAATTATTTATATCCCTCAGTAGGCAGAACAAGGCACTCACAGCGGACAGGCACTGTCTCTTAAAGAAATGGAAAGACCTAAAAAAAGAGGGAAAAGTAAAGCTAAAGGCAACTTTTAGGAAAGTAATAATCCTTTTGTTTAGTTGCAAAGAGCAGGCTACACTTGTTTATATGATGGATGTGTTAAAGTTACACAGAGGAGGGGTCTATTCTGTGACTGCCAGAACAAAGATACCCCCTTCACTTTCACCAGGAGTAAAATACACATCTAGCATGGGAGCAGCACAGCCAATATTTGAGCCAGTAAGAAACATTTATGAGAAGCCAGGGTTTTGTTTTGTTTATGAGGGTGAAATAACTGCTTTCAGGTTTTTTTTTCCCCATGAAAATTCTTATCTATCATCTTGTTTATTCTTTTTTTTTATTATTTTGGATGAAAAAAATAATTTTAATTTTTTGGTAAATGGACACTTGTATTGAGATAGCCAATATGAACACTGTTCCAGCTATCCTGGCCAAGCCCTGCAGAGGTACCAGCCCTCCTGAAATAAAGGAAGGGTGCGTTGGGGCAAGAACGGGACCAGGCAGAGAAGCAGCAGCTTGGGAGAGAGAAGCACTAAACAGACCACAGCAGCCACAGGCAGCTTTCAACATGACCAGCACTGGCAACTGAACATCAAATCGAACAAAATGGGGCTCTGTAATTACTAAGGAGAAATCCCTTTAGTCAGTTAAGTGGCCCACTTCAGCAAGGAAGCTGAATGCTATGGAATGAAGTGGCTGCGTGAGGAACCAGTTCTCTGCTCCAGCTCCCTGCAGGGCCCCAGGAACTGGTGCTGCCGAGGGGGATGGATGATCCTGCCCTCACCCAGCCCCTGCCTCTGCTGGGCAGCCATGGACTTAGAGCAAAATGATGAATCCCAAGTTTGACTTTTAGCCTTAGCTCCGTAGCTCTCTGTCAGCTTCTGCCCAAGTCTGCATTTTGCTTTTCTGCCTTGCAGAACATACTTTGAAGGATTCCTAGTTGAGTGTAACAGCCAGCAAAGCAGGGGTGGCCATCACTGCTGTTACACTGCTGGCATAACTGAACAGGTAGATGCCCCCCTCGGGTATTCATCTGGCTCCAATAACAATTGGAAAAGCTGGAGCTGACCCGCAGCTGCCTGGGCATAAGGAGGCAGTGATAACAGACAAGATGAGCCCACAGTCCCAGCACTGAGCCAATGTATTTAACCTTCAGGTCTCCTTTTCAGCAGTTGTACCGATCCCATTCAAGCCTCACAGCTACCAAAGCACCGAGCCAGAATTCATCTCAGCATTTGGCTCCCCAGCTGCCTTAGTCCCTTTCTGCTCAGCTCATGCAACAGGTCTAACACCCACTTAGCAAACACTCAAATAGGAATCCTTCAAAGTACGTTCCACAAGGCAAGAAAAGCAAAACGCAGACTTTGGCAGAAGCTGACAGAGAGCTACAGAGCTAAGACTAAAAGTCAAACTTGGGATTCATCATTTTGCTTTAAGTCCCCATTTCTCATTTCTTTAATTATTATCTTACGCTTCAGTTATGTCACTGCCTTTATCAGGCAGGCGTCCATGCTGTCAGCAAAGGGGCACTGCAGACTTCTCCTCCATCCCTACCTGCCACTCACCACTGCCCTTCTGCTGGCACTAGTGGCTGCAGAAGCCACATTATGGCACAGAGCAGGGACAGAGCGTGCCTGGAAACTAACCAGATATAAGTAAAAATACAATGTTAGTTTTCACTGTGTAGACACATGAACAGTAATGCTGGAAAAAGAAACAAACAAAAAGACCCACCCCACCACCAAACCAGCAGAAGTAAGAGTGTGGACAAGAATGGTGTTGCAAAGATTTGCAAAATTACACCTACAAAAGCAAGGTTTTCAAGCACAGAAAAAGCCACCCAGTAGGATACTGGGCTGACACACTGACCTTGTCAGCTCTGCTGCATTCTCCCTACATTGACCTTGCAGCAGCAATCCCACAGCTTTGAAAACGGCTTATTTTTTTTTTAAATCACGTTTCCTCATGCCCAAGAGGCAGAAGTACACTTTTAAGCAGCTCCCAGCAAACAGTTCTGACATTTTATCCTCCCTGCCAGAAACAGAACAACACTCCTCTTCAAGCAGATGAGCAAGGAGAGGTCAACAAGCTGCATTTGTTACTTGTGATGTCCTGCAGGGTTCTCAGGATGCACGCTGGCTATTATACAGCAGCGTTAACTTAGAACCTGTGCACACTCTGAGGTCTGGAACCAGCACCTGGTTGGGAGCAGGACCCCACGACTTATCATGGTGTATCCATTCGTTTCACGGACGTGGGATTTTTCTCCCCCATTTCCTGACCCTTGCATTAGCTTTTGCACAGGCTTGTTAATAAATGGGAAGATGTTTCAGTAAAGAGGGTCCCAGGCCCTCGTGTGCATATTTTATTATTAAATAAAACAATCTGTGAAGCAGCTACAGCTTACCCAGCTCTCCTTACCTCCTGGATGTACCTTTGGCACTTGCTTTGTCCTGAACTTGTAAGCAAATGGCTTCAATCCCAGGTTTTTTTGACAGGGAAAAGCCAGGTTGCTGCCTCAAACCTCACAGGTAACAACTGCAGCTTGAAAGGACCCTAAAAGCAACTAGAGAAAGTTACACTCCTTCCTCTGCACACATATTCTACTTGAAAAGAGGGAAAATGTACTGTCTCAGCCTTCCCCAGTTACAATTCCATCACAACAGACAAAAGGTCATTTCTTCCCACAAAGCAATGTGGAGGATTATGTTCTCCTGTGCATACTGCATGTGCACCAGGATTAACTTCCACCTGAAAGAAGGACATGGAGTCAAATCCACCTGATGAGAACAGATGGAAAGAAAAAGTCTGGTAAGAAGAGGAAAGGACTGAAAGAGACTTCTGGCCTGTATCCAGCCCCACTAGAAAACCTGCAAGGCATTTTATATTTCCTGCCATCAATTCTCTATGAAATACTGTATCCTACTGTGTAGTACTTAGCACTCTGCAAGGCTTCTTTGTACTCCTAAAACCAAAGCTGGGCACAAGCACGTAGGGAACAGCATGTTCCCAGTCTAGGAACTCAGTCTGAGATCCCCAATGAAGTAGGCTGATTTCCACAAGGTGCCAAGCACCAACAGGACTCGTTCAACCAAAAGCAGTGCCAGAAACCATAATCAACTCGCTACTTAAGGTATCCATGTTCAATGGGACTGGCCAAAGCCAATCACCAAGGGAGAGACAGCAGAAGCTGTCACAAGCAGAGCTAATAGCATTACTCTGGAATAAAGAGGTCTAGTCCATTCATTTGACTCCTGTCTTTTCCATCACGAAGAAGTCAGGGAGAAAACAGCACTTCGGTTTATTGCCTCCTACAAGCTCTCTCTCTGATCCCTCATACAAATCTAACTGAGAAAACTCTACCAAAGAGAACACTTCGCATCAAAAAAGCCACTACTGCAGCTTGTGTAATGTGTTTTACAACTGAGCTGGTTTCCATCCCTCCACCAACTTCCTTCCACTTCCACCTCATGGTTTGACACTTCATTTGCAGGTACCTGAATGAAACCCCCTCAAGTTAATTAACAGCCCAAGCAGTCTTACCTGTTCCAGCTTACTGCTTCCCCATAGCCCTTGCCCCCTTTCCAAAGGCATGACAAGATTAACAACCACCACCACCACCAAAATCACTCTACCGTGCAAATGAGAACACGTTTGATGCTGCTTGTTCTTCTGAACATGTCAAGAGAAGTACAGACTTAACAGACTCACTTCTGAAGGCAGCGACGGCAGGCGAACACAAGAACTAAGAGAAAGGCACCTTCTTCTCCAGCTGGTAGCACGGAGCTCAACAAACCAACTTCAGGCAAATGGAAAGGAGGATACAGCTGTCACTTGCAATTCAAAAAAAAAAAAAAAAAAAAAAAAAGCAGCTTTTTTGCTTGTGCAACATGATTCTGCAGGAAGAATAAGCTGAGATAAAAGATGCTGCGAACCACAAAGAGTACACATGCCTTATCGCTGGAGTTGCCCAAATGTCCCCCAGAAAGACAAGGAAAACCCCGAAAAGCACTCATACATAGCAACTATATTTGCAACACACACGGAGGGTTTTCTAGCAAATACTAGTTTTCAGCTCAACAGAGCGCAGGACCAACGGAGGGACGGGCAGTGCTCCAGACTAGAATCATAGAATCATAGAATGGGCCAGGCCGGAAGGGACCTCCAAAGGCCATCTAGTCCGCCCTCCCCGCAGTCAGCAGGGACACCCCCAACTAGACCAGGTTGCCCAGGGCCTCGTCGAGCCTCACCTTGAGTATCTCCAGGGATGGGGCCTCAACCACCTCCCTGGGCAACCTGTTCCAGTGCTCCACCACCCTCACAGTGAAGAACCCTCTCCTAATCTCCAGTCTAAATCTGCTCCCCTCCAGCTTGAAGCCATTGCCCCTCGTCCTGTCACTACAGGCCTTTCTAAACAGGTTCTCCCCTGCCTTCCTGTAGTCTCCCTTCAGGTACTGGAAGGCTGCTATTAGGTCTCCCCGGAGCCTCCTCTTCTCCAGGCTGAACAACCCCAGTTGGTTGTACCCCAGAAGGTGTACCCTAAACACTCAACACATACTTTTCATCGCACCACATCATGAGATTGCTCATGCCCAGCTCTACCTTCCTCATGTCCTGCCTGCACCCAGGGCAGTAAAGCAGCGGATTGCAAGTGAACTGACACATCGCACTATACAGGCAGACGCTGTAAAATACAAAGAAGTTTTCTCAATGGTTTCCAGATAAGTTATATGTGGAAAATTATTTCACTTGTAGCTCTGAGCACCAGAGGAGCCTGCCAAGACAAGCACTTCAGACCTCACGATAAAAGAAAGTCTGGAACTCACGAGCCCATGGTCAGATAAAAGCACATCCAAGAGGGGAAGGTACAGTGAAGGTAGCAGCTGCCATAAAAGCATCCAGATGTTAAACTCTGCCAGGTTTACGTAAGAAATAGACACCACCATGTCCTAACGGAGCTGCTGAAGACCATGTAGAAAGAGAGGAGTTCAGGCCTCTGACTGCCATTCCAGTCCATTCTCCCAAACACAGCCCTCAAGAGATAACGAAATGCAATCATGAAACAATAGCAAGCCCAAGAATCAAATCAAAACAAGTCCAAAGCACAAGAAAATGTCACATTTCACCCAAATATCAAAAAGACCTGCAGCTGTTATTATTTGCTTACTTAGTCAGCATACCAAAGTCTTACAGTAGTTGCAGTTCTAGCTTTCTATGGTCTCTTCTAAAGCTTTTACACTGATAATACCAGGCCCTATGAGCTAGCCCAGGACGTGGGGCTGAAAAGTCTTAAAGATGTTCAAGCTCACTTACTTGTCAGTCCCAAAATAGCTTTCTAACTACACAGCCTCTCCGACTCACCCTCACTAAAGAAGGCAGAGCAGCAGCCCGGTGGAATCCAATGCTTTCCTCCTCACTGAAAGGTGTGTGTTTTGCTCACAGGCAAAAAAGATGGAAAAAAAATATCATACTCTTACTAGTACCTCCGTGCAAAACCAGTAAAAAGACCCTGTTGAGAAGCACAGTTCCACTGCACACCCTTGTATTCACATGCTCATAAATCATTAATTCACAGACTTCATGCTGTTTAAGAAATGTCCTTACTCCAGCCTTTGATGGGTCTAAGCTGCCAGAGAGATGCATAAGATCATTGAATAATTCAGGGTGGAAAGGACCTCAAGGGGTCTCTAGCTGAACTTCCTCCTCAAAGCAGGGTCAGCTCTAAGACCAAACCAGGTTGCTCAGGACTTTGTGTCTTAAAACCTCTAAGAATGGAGGCTGCACAAACTCTTTGGGCATCCTGTCCCACTGCTTCAAGGCCCTCAGCATGCAGAAGTTTCTCCCTTTGTCCAGACTGAACCTCATTTGTTTCAGTTTATACTTCTTGTCTCTCTTCTCTGCTACGTACAACGGTGAAGAACCTGGCTCCACCTTCTCCACAATCTCCTCAGCTATCTAAAAATGTCCCTGAAGCAGTCTCATCCATAGGCTGAACAAGCCCAGCTCCCTCAGCTCTCCTCATAAGTGCTCCAGCTGCCACCCTGGTGGCCCACCACTGAAGGTGCTCCAGTTTAGCCATGTCCTTCCTGTACTGAGGAGCCCAAAACCAGACATTATGTATCAGCTGGGATATAAGGAATGCTAAGTAGAGGCAGATAATCACCTTGTTCAATCTACTGCCTGTGGTTCTGTCAATACAGCCCAGGATATTGTTGGTCTTCACAGAAATGGCATACTGCTGTCCCATGGTCAGCTCGTTGCCTACCAGGGCCCGTAGGGCTTTTCCAGCAGAGCTGCCCCTCAGGTAGGCCATCTCCAGCCTGTATCACTGCAGGGGGCTCTTCTATCCTGAGTGCAGGACTTTTCACTTGTTCTTGTTGGATTTCAGGGTCTTCCCAGCCCATTTCTCCCACCTGTCTACCTCTCCCTGAAGGGGCAGCCCTCCCCTCCAGCGCATCAGCTGGTCACCCAGTTTGGTGTCATCTGCAAACTGTACAAGCACGCACTCCATCACCTCCTCCAGGTCATTGATGAAGATGCTAAACAGGTCACATCCCAGGACAGACCATGAGACAAACTGATCACACAACAGAGGGACAGCGCCACAGGAAACCATGAGGATCTTCCCCCCACCTTTTCTTGCAGGGGGATTAGTTACTCTGGTTTTACTCTTCCCATGGAACAGATAGGAAAACTTTCATGCTCCCAATATGGCTCCAGAGAATCATTTGGCCAGCGATGCTGTAACACACCAAAGCACTCGGCCTCCCTACAACTCCAGTGCCCATCTCCCGTGCATTCGGTACAAAAGTGGAATCCCCCAGCTCAGACAGTTTCAAAGCGATTGTATCTGTGTTCCTGGAGAAACCTCTTACAGCAAATGGAGGAACCCAGTGAGGATGCCTTCTACCAAGATTCCGGGCAGTACAGCATCTGCATGTAATGCCATTCATGGGAAGAAAAGTCACTCGCTAAAAACTAGCATTTGTTACCAGTTTTCCACAGAAAAGAAAATCCACGTGTTCCCTGTTGGTTAAAGAGCTGAGATAAAGGCTTTTTACCAGGTGCTCAACTGGCTTAGCAAACCTTGGTACCTGTAATCTGTTGGTTAACATATAAATGACAAGAATTAAGGGATCAGAAATATACAGGTGGAAAGACAGTATAAAACAAACACCTTAAGTGCCAGAGTCATGGCTTGGTGAAGCATAGCTCCCCAGCTGCCTTATTGCTCTCACTAACGATGTCAGCAGAGAAACAGCCAGCACCTTTTTTAGGTTTTTAAACTAAACGATATAAAGCTAAATGATACTGAAGATCTGAGGTGACAACTGAAACTGTGGCCCCTCACTGTGTTAATGCTGCTGCAGTGCTGCAGTAAGAGCGGTCATTTTCAAGACAGTGGTCTAATTAAGGACATCATAAGTGATCAAGAGGGAACCTATTAGTCTGAATTCGTGGGAGCAGTCAGATGAAAAACTCACAAACCCCCAGTTATCCCAGACCTGTCATGGAAACGTAATATTCCTTTTTCCTTCAACCATACAGCAGAGAGCAGACACTAAGGCCAGTCCCTCCCCCCTTCCAATTACTATCTGTCCCCCTCCCTGATGAGGGAGCCCCCCCAAAAAACCCAGCTCCGCAGAATCAGAGAAATGTTTCTTGGAAGGAGGTCCAAGGTGCAGTTTGAAGCTGGATAATTGCCACATCATATGAGGTCGGTCATGATGGCTTCTCCCCTTCCACATGCAAAAAAAACGCTATCAGTTTGTCTGGCAGAGAGTATCAGATCCGCTACAGAGGCAGCAGATCTGGTTTGCTCCCAGACAATCACCACCTGGCACAGCATGACATCCTGCACCCAATTAAAACCCAGCTTCCCAATGATAGGGCTCCACTATACACGCTTATTTAATTACCTAATTAGAGAGACAAGATTCCTGTCACCCCAAATTCAGTACAGATCAAAGATATATCTATAACGTTAGCATTCCTGCAGCCTGCTAAATTTTTTAATGGAACCATTTCACTGTAACATTTCCAGGAGCCATACACAGGGAAGGAGGCAAACAGTTATCCCGAGGGACAATTTTATAACCCTATTCCTGAGAAGGAATATTAAGCAGACAATGCAAGCCTGGATGCCCTGGTATTTCATCCTATTCTAGCATTTCTGAAGAAAATCCTGTCGATTTTGCAAAGCCCCTAAATCCATCTGCTGGACTATGCAAGCCAGAGAGCAAACATTATTCTATTTTAAAATGACAGGAGTGTCTGCATCTGTTTAATAACACACATGCATACATCTGCCAAACAGATCTAGTGGGAAGACCCTTTCTGAGGATTACACATTTTTCTATTTAAAGACAGTAAAAGAGACACCATGCCTCTATACAGAGATCAGAATAGCTCTCCTCATCCCACTCTCACAGTCTCCTTCCTTCCTTCCTCCAAATAGACTGTGTATGCAACCATCTCAGCTAATTAAAAATTAGCAGTAAGGCCATATGGCAGCTATAATGGAAAATACACTATTTCTTTTTTTCAGTGGATTTCATTATGGTTCAACCACACAATGAAAGAAGTACTAATGGAGGAACTGGAATTCCAGGAGCCAGAACAGCTTGCTTGTTTTATAACCAAAATGCAGCGTATGTGGAAAAGAGATTTTGTAAGAGTTTATAGCTGATCACCAGATAGGTCTCCAGGATTGTAAAGAAGCTTTTTCTTAACTTGGAGAAACAACCACTGAGAGACAAAACAGAATTCCCAAAGATCCCGTTGCTCACCACTACCAAAGCCAAAACCAGAATCCCATCCCGTGGCCTCCCCTCTCAGCCTAAGGGCTCTGCAGAGGGGTCTGCAGCCGGCGCACGGAAACAGAACATTTGTGCAGGAGTTATAATTAGAAGCTTCATTGTATGGATGGATGTTTCTCCACGAGGAAGTGGCAGTGATTTAAGGGCCCGAAGAGTACGGAGCCACTGCTCTAGGCCAGTAGATGCTGCCAGGTGTGCATGTTCTCTCCACATCTGGTTTTCACAGTAAGAACTGTGAACCGGATTCAAATTACAAAACCCTAAAAATACGCCTGTTAGCCATAACACTTTTCCAGCTAAACTAGACATACACAACAGAAGTCATGAATTTTGGGTTACAGCCTTCTACTTGGCCAACGGAAGAGTCCAAATTAGGAAATTTATACCTGAGCAGGCTGAATACACCTCACCCTGGAGAGATCACTTGGCCACTAACCTACTAGCTGTGCAACACAGAGGTTCCTGTGCCCAATTCCCCTCCGTGGTCAGCCCACCCCCAAAGATAAAAGGGGGTCACTGTCACTCACATGAGAACTGATGGATTAGATCCCCTGCACACAGTCCTTCCTCCAATGGTGGGGACAGCATGCACCATCACCAAGTGGCCTGTCCTGCAGTAGACAGGTCCCAGGATCCAGCGCTCCTCCTGGGCGCAGCCTAGAAGAGTCCCCTGAAAAGCTGGGCTCTTCCCACTAATCACCCTGCCCCTCCTTCCCTTCCACACACTTTTCTGGGCATGTTCAGTTTGGAGAACAGGAGGCTGAGGGGAGACCTCATTGCCCTCTACACCTACCTGAAACCAGGTTGTAGAGAGGTGGGTGTTGGCCTCTTCTCCCAAGGGAATAATGACAGGAGCAGAGGAAATGGTCTGAAGTTGCAGCAGAGGAGGTTTAGATTAGACATTGAGAAGAATTACTTTACTGAGAGGGTGGTCAGGCACTGGAACAGCCTGCCCAGGGAGGTGGTGGAGTCACCATCCCTGGAGGTGTTTAAGAAACATGTAGAAGTGGCACTTACAGGGCATGCTCTAGTGCCCGAGATTGTTGGTTTGTGTCTGTTTGTGGGTGGGTGTGGATTTTTTGGGGTTTGGTTTGTGTTTTTTTTTTTTGTGGTTGGACTCGATCTCAAAGGTCCCTTCCAACCATGAATATTCTGTGATTCTCCTCACCACAACACACGCCACACTTTCCTCCACCGCCAAGGGCAGGAAGCACAGATGCAGCCTACGACGACGACCAGAGGCAGGTCACTGCACCCACTGGGACAGCATGGAAAGCAAGGGCTGGTCCACATATGACATACACACCCTGGGGAAAACCTGCCGCAGATGGGCATGCTCTACAAGTTACAGCAAACAACTCTGACAACTGCATTGATTGATTTTACTGTGCCCTGAAGAAAAAAATAAGGTTTCTCGGTCATAACGTGTATATACAACACATGTCACAGAGCAGACGTATGAAGGAAAGGATAAGCAACTACTGAAGTCATCATGCAAAACAGCTCAATTAGAGGGCTGTGCAGAGTAAGACATCTTTCAGTGGACACCATGGCAGCTCACCAGAGCAGAGCCTGTGCATCAGTAACGTCCAGACACTGGCACAGGCCAGACCTTCTCTGGAGCCATGTGGTTGACTTTCAGGTCTCTAGCTTCTACAAGAGAATATCCAGATCCTGTTAGTTCAAAGATCCTGGAGGTTTGCTGAAGTCACAATTGCTGTAACGAGCAGAGGTTGGCACAAGGAGAAGCCTTTGGGAAATCATAGAATCATAGAATCGTCTAGGTTGGAAGAGACCCTTGGGATCATCGAGTCCAACCATCTACCCTACTCTACAAAATCATCCCCTACACCATGTCCCTTAGCACTGCATCTAAACAGCCCTTAAACACAGCCAGGGATGGTGACTCCACCACCTCCCTGGGCAGCCTGTTCCAATGCCCGACCACTCTCTCTGTGAAAAATTCCTTCCTAATGTTCAATCTAAACCTACCCTGTTGGAGCTTGAAGCCGTTCCCTCTCGTTCTGTCACTAATTACCTGTGAGAAGAGACCAGCACCAACCTCTCTACAGTGTCCTTTCAAGTAGTTGTAGAGAGTGATGAGGTCTCCCCTCAGCCTCCTCTTCCTCATACTAAACAGTCCCAGCTCCTTCAGCCGCTCTTCATATGATTTGTCTTCCAGCCCCCTCACCAGCTTCGTTGCCCTCCTCTGCACTCGCTCCAGCACCTCGACCGGCTCATATTCAGCCGTTTGTCAACTAGAACCCCCAGGTCTCTTTCCTCCAGGCAGCTCCAGCCACACTTCCCCCAGCCTGTAGCGCTGCAGGGGGTTATTGTGGCCCAAGTGCAGGACCTTGCACTTGCCCTTGTTGAAACTCATTCCATTGGCATTGGCCCAGTGATCCAATCTATCTAGATCTTCTTGCAAAGCTTCCCTATCCTCCTGGGAGTCAAAACTCCTGCTTAACTTGGTGTCATCTGCAAACTTGCTGATGTTACGCCTTATGTCCTTATCGAGATCATCAATAAAGACATTAAACAGAAATGGTCCTAACACTGAGCCTTGAGGCACACCACTTGTGACCGGCCGCCAGCTGGACGTAAATCCATTGAGCACAACTCTTTGGGACCTTCCAGTCAGCCAGTGCTTGATCCAGCAGATCGTGTGCTCATCCACTCCGTGTGAAGCCAGTTTTTCCACTAGATTTGTGTGAGGGACCGTATCAAATGCTTTTTGGAAGTCCAGGTATACTGTATCGACAGCCTTTCCCTCATCCAATAATCTGGTTATCTTGTCATAGAAGCAGATCAGGTTTGTCTGGCAGGACCTGCCTTTCAAAAATCCATGCTGGCTAGGCCTGATCCCTTGATTGCCAATTATGTGGGTTTTGATGGCATTTAAGATGACCTGCTCCATGACCTTCCCCGGTATCGAGGTTAGACTGACAGGTCTATAGTTTCCTGGATGCTCCCTTCCTTCCTCTTGCTGGCCCTCAGGTCTTCTGAAACAACTGTGAGTTAAGAGGGCTGGCCCTGAACCTGCTGCCATGGGGGAGACCTTGCCCCATCAGCATAAGAACATGGACAGTCTGAAAAGGCTGAAAAGGGAACAAGACTCCAGGGTTAGGAAGGCACGCACAGAGCCTCCTGCGTTACCAGCAGCAGCAAGGATGACAAGGATCACAAACAGAAGACGTTAAAGGAAAGGCAGAAAACTCCTCTTTATGATACAGGTCAGTATCTCTGTATGGTCACATATTCACATCAGATCATGTATCTACATCAAGACACCATGTCCCAGGAACCCTAACACGGGCAACCTCTCAGGTGTGTATTTGCAGGCCAAGATTTCTAGCAGTGTCCAAGAGATTTGTACACTCAACTAACAATTTGACATCCAAATACCTCAGCAGCAGGTTTGAAATACCAGCTACACTGACACTTCCACAGCTACAAACCTGAATCTCCTCAGCTGCATCCGCAACACTGTATGCATAAGGTACAAGGGCTAAATTTTCTTCCCAGTAACACCAATTCCTGCAACCAGCAGACTCTACCTCACACTGGTCTTGCCACAGACCATGTAACACTGCATCCCTCAGCAACAAGTTGCTCTGACACGCTTTAGCTGGCAAGCTCTTTCCATTGCGGATCTCCCAAATCTCCTACCATCAAAGTGTGAGCCAAAGCTCAAAGCAGTGCCTTGGAAAACTTCACCAGCTTTATCCGTTTTCGGATCGGCTGCCTGTAACAGTTCTTTAAGTACACAAAAAGACATTTAGCACTGTTATGCATAACAGTACTAAATCTTCTGGACTCCTCTATTGCCGACATGCAGATCAGTAGGATGCATTTATATTAATAAAGAGATCTTAAATATTACAACTCTTTAAAGGAAAAAAAAAAATACAAACAAGTGTTTAAGTCAGTGTGATACAACGCATTGCAGAACACAGCCTGATCTCCCTGCATAGATCCACCAAGATCTTATGGTGGGACCAAGAATGCCCCCTTCATACCATCCACCAGGGAGCATCTGGACAGACTTTACATAGAAGTGTGACTTCGCAGCTGCCCCCACTTATGAATCAGGTCCACATGCAGCCTTCCACACGTCAAGAGTCCCACAGGGCCCACCCACACACTCCTCAAAACAAACGGCCAAATGTCAGCTTCTAGAAATCTTTCCCAACATATCAGGATTAATAAATCCTCTAGAAAAAAATTCAAATAAACAGGTATCACCAAACAAGCACTTTTAAGTAAGGGTAGACTCGTTTTTAAGGAGAGAAAGGAAAACAAAAAGTGTTGATAACCACCTGGCTGAGGTTCTATGACACAACATAACAATGTTCTTACAATGAATCTTGTATTAGTGACTGCAACTCTGAAAAGAAGACAACTTCTAAATGTCTGTTTTTTCTTAAACAGAAGCAAGTCATTTTCTTCAATTCACTACTGAAGAACTACAGAGCCGTTTCACGTATCTTACTGCATCCTGTCTGGAAGAAAACTTTCAGCTGTAATTCAAAACTCTATTGTCTCACCGACAGAGCGAGCCTGAAGCTGCACTGGGCAAACCATCCGAGCCTAGCTGCAGTTACAGGAGAAAAACATAGGGTTTAATGACATGATTTCACTGAATTTCACTGAATTTTAGAGTTGGAAGGGACCATAGAGATCATCTAGTCCAACTCCCCTGCTGAAGCAGGATTGCCTAGAGCTAGAGCATGTTACTCAGGACTGCATCCAGGCGGGTCTTGAAAATCTCCAAGGAAGGGGACTCCACACCCTCCCTGGGCAGCCTGTTCCAGGGCTCTGCCACCCTCACTGTGAAGAAGTTTCTCCTCATATTTGAGTGGAACCTCTTATGTTCCAGCTTGTGCCCGTTGCCCCTCGTCCTCTCACTGGGAACCACTGAAAAGAGTCCGGCTCCCTCCCCTTTCAACCCTCCCTTGAGATACTTGTATTGATAAGGTCTCCCCTCAGCCTTCTCTTCTCCAGACTAAAGAGTCCCAGCTCTCTCAGTCTCTCCTCAGGGAGATGCTCCAATCCTTGAATCATCTTTGTTGCCCTTCGCTGGACTCTTTCTAGTAGTCCCCTGTCCCTCTTGAACTGGGGAGCCCAGAACTGGACGCAGTACTCCAGTTGTGGCCTCATCAGTGCAGAGTAGAGGGGGAGAATGACTTCCCTTGACCTGCTGGTTAAAGGATGATTCCTGTGCTTGTAAAGTTTATTTCGGTTGAGACACGGACACAGATTATAACCACAGCAGAGCTTTGGCCAGAATAGAGCAGTGTCAGAACCCAAACCGGTGCTGTTCTAGGAAGAGAAGACTAAAGCCAGGCCTGGTCAGAGGTACGCCTGAGCCCTGCAGGAGAAACTCGGCAATTAGGCTACACAGGTTCCAACTGGAAATTTATGTCTCTCTGTGTTTAAGTTAGTGGTGGAAAGGATAATAAATTGAACCTGAATTTGCATATGTCTGCACACATCCTTTCTATGGATATATACACATGTCTAGAACAGTATGTAGCTTCAATATAATTATATGCAAATTCCTCTCTTAAAAAGCAAGTAATTCTGCTTAACCAGCAGCCGCCCCCTCCTCTGTTTGGGTATTTCAGCAGCAGTAGCCCCATTATGATGTACAAACTCATTTCCCCAGCCAAGTATCCTCTCAGACTGCAGCTAACGTATCTCTGTGAACCAGGAGAACGGAATTAGACCCTACGTACTTTGTACTTGTCTCATCATCCAAACAAGAATTGCCTGCCACATACTATGAGCATGGAAAGTACGTTAAGATAGGGGTGATCTCCAACACCAGTCTACTGAAAGGAAGAGCCTTAAAAATACATTGAGTACGAGGTCAGGAGACAGTAAGAAGCAACCAGTCCAAGCTTATCTCAGATTGCCCTTCAAGGATGTGCAAGAAGCAGATTTGCTCATGAAGCTTCCTGTTGGGTGAGAAATACCACAAGACTACCCAGCGCCCTGCAAGCTACCTGGCACTTTACCACTGCTCACAAATATAGATGTGCTACAATGTAGGCACCACATCGGTAACACACCTCCATCCTGACCTTTCTAGGCATCAGGTCCCAGTCCCAGTTCTTCCACAAGAGAGAGGTTAGAGCAATTACTCCACCAGTACCAGTTCATAAAGTAGGACACATGGGCACAGCCTGCATTAAACACAATCTGCAATGGCCAGGAATGGTTGTGACCAAACCCCAGGCATGAATA
Organism: Calidris pugnax; assembly: GCF_001431845.1. Classification (NCBI taxonomy): domain Eukaryota; kingdom Metazoa; phylum Chordata; class Aves; order Charadriiformes; family Scolopacidae; genus Calidris; species Calidris pugnax. Next base: position 3,399,845 of record NW_015090825.1, read on the forward strand.
CTACCATCAACGTTAAGCGCCACCTGCAACATTGAATTAAACGTGCCTTCCAGGTTTACATCATTTTTAGGATCTATTGAATAGGCATCTTTGAAAATCATTTTAAAGCTAAATACATTTGTTAGAAGTCTCAAGCAGCCACTAGGCAGTGGCTAAAGAAAAGGTGCAACACACCGAGACAGAGAAGTTAGATTTTTTGCAGTCTGTTTAGACAAACACACCTTTGGAGACTACATTAAAAAGAGATTTTAGCTATTTTAAGTATATCATATTCAAATGAAAGATGAGATCCATTTTCTAAGCAAGTCCAATTCTCCTATCCTTTTGTGTTCAAGGGGATGCCTTACAGACTTCAGATGTGATCGTCAGTACAAAGGCAACGAAGTAGATCTAGTTTTGAATCTCTCTTCCCTCCAGAGAGCCATTACCCACACAAGCGGGCCCATCAGTCTCAAAAAAATGATAAAGAAACCGTTTCCTCCAATTTAATTCTGCTGTTGAGTTTTTTTCCACATGTTCTTCCCTCCAGAAAGCCAAAGTGGATTGGGCAGTGAGAGCAGTCCCACCTGAAGATGGGTTTTAGCGTATGTAGAGCTGTGGGAAAGAGCAGATCAGGCAGCGCTTTTGCCTAAGGATCACGGCGCTAGAGAGGACTCAGGAAATACAGTTTCTTTCCCTGGCTTTGTCACTGGCTTGCCTTGAACAAATCCCTTCCTTTCCTCATTCACCCTCCAGCTTTTCCCCCTGCAAAACGGAGGCAACAACTGCCACCTTTCTCTGGGAGAAGAGCCTTGCCACCTAGCGAAACACCAGTCTACCAAGGCGTTTGCCAAACCGGTGCGCCAGCAGGCAAATTCCACAGCAAACTTTCCACAGCCACTCCATCTCACTGCTACACGCAGCCACGGATCCCAAGAACAACACTTTAACCTCTGCTGATGGGTGTAAAACCTTCAGCTGCTATTGCAATAATTCTGCCCTCTGTAGCACTGTCATCTCTCACCTTCTTTCCCGCCCCCCCGCCCCTTCTATTGATTTCATCACCCACAATAAACTGCTCTTTTCTGGAGCAGTTTCCTGTGCCCACCCTCAATCCTGTCACTGGGAAACAACACCAAGCAATTAAGTATGTTGTATTTCTCTGACTCCTCCATATAGGCTATATATATATGCACACAGATACCATAATAGAAGGTTTATTTAGCCAAACACCTGCTGCCCAGATCTTTCATACAGCGTATTATGAGGAAAAGAAAACAAGGCTCTGCAAGCAGGCAAGGAGTGATGCTGGCAGCAAACCCCCTCCTTTATTTCAGTGCAAAGGCATCACTCTGACCCACAGGAAAGGGGAGATTTTAAAGTTCCTTTTACAGATGGAGATGGAACACAACACAATCTGAAACAGTATTTTCTACAGGGTCTGAAAAGAGGCTAAGGCATCACCTACCTTACAAACTGTATCCTGCTATGGGCCCTGCCAGCACCCCAATAGTTTCCTAAGCTATTTAGAGCGTATTTTGGAGCTCCTGAACAGATGTGCCAAAGTTTAGCAACCACGTTACAGATGTGGCACATCTTGAACGCCCAAGATACACCAAGGCAGCATCGTGGTGCAGAAACAACAGGCAAACTTAGATTTCTGCAGATTTCCACATAGCCTGATGGGGCGGGTATAAACCAAGGGGTCACACGAGCACTGGAACAAACACATCCCGCTTTTCTAAGGATGTGTGTCGTGACTGATTGTAACATTTAAGAACACGGCGCTCTTCCCATAGTCGTGTCCTTTCTCCAGCTGTTTCCCTCCCACCTGGGGTCTCTATTAGCATGTGAGGAGGGCTGAGCACATCAGCAGGTTTTCCTGCGGTGGGATCCCACCAAGGCGTCCCTACACTCATTGGTCACCCATTTTGACACTATCTGCAGCCATTTACTAATACTTAAGAATGGTAGTTTTCTCTCAGGGGCGTTTTTAGCCAAACTATGGGTTAACAATATTGCTGGGAAGGAAGAGGAAGGGAGGAGCCAAACAGACACTGAGATCACCCCCCCCTTACTTCCATAGGAAACCAGGGTAAAAACGGCTGCCCCATGAGCAACAGTGGCTGCTCTTTCTTTTAAGTAAGGGCTGCCCAAGAAGTCAGTTTAACCATGAGAATTCAGAAACATAAATATAAGGTGTAACAGTGTGAAGCAGAGCTCCAAGGTAAAAATTCAGGAGCTTCCTCCAGCAGTTAAGCAACCTGTAAAATTTGACTTAAAATGTTGAAGAATTTAACCCAAAATCTTAACCTTATCTCATCTACCAGTACCCACAAAGCGCTATGTCATGCTAAAGCGAGAACAGCAGCAAAGCTGTTTACAGGCTGTGGTAAATAATTTGAGTAGTGCCACAGTGACTGCCACCAGCACACCTAGGAACCTTATTTATCCTCCATGTCTGTCACAAAGCAACGGTATGAGCTTACGCTGGCTGCCTTGATAAGCCTAACACTTCTCTCCCATTTGTAGCCCCTCTAAAAATAGACTGCAGCGTGTTATAAGGTAGTTAGCTAAAAAAAAAAAAAAAAAAAAAAATTAACTTAGTTGCTTATGGGTTGGCAGCCACACATTGTTGTTGTTTATGACACGGCTGCTACCCATGATTAAAAAACAGAAAACCCGCATAAGTAACCAACAAAAACTTTCTGAGTGTCGTTGTAAGGATCTCTGAGCAGCGGGACTCAGAAGTTGTGCACAAAGACGAAAAGGATGAATATAACTGGATTACAACTCTTGCACAGACCGGAGGAGGGCTGAGACGGTGACACCGGGCCCGCATTTATGCTATGACACAAGAGACAAGCAGCAAGAGCAAGAAGCATAAAGGGCTCTCTGGCTTGACACCCTTTCATGCCGTTAGAGGGGGAGGAGGCAAGAATGATTTTTATTTGTGACAAACCAGCGGCCAGCACTTCCATGTGCTGCTGCGGAGAGGGCACCATTCACGCTGGGAAGATGACTCTGACCTCTGCTGGTCCCCTCAGAGAAAACCAGCAGAACCTGCCAGGAGGGAGAGAGGGAGGAGAATCCCCAGGGCAGAGCTAAAACTTCCAATTCACTTCTGCTTCTCACTCACATACAAAGATTTGGTTTCTAGCCCTGAAATCTGCTCCTGAGGCTGCCCGGGTCCTACCACAACCCATGGACCACCCTCCTTCTCCACCACTGCTGGCCCCACCTCACCACTCCTTAGCCTTGGGCCCCTTGAGAACCACCCCACTGGGCAGAGAAAGTGCAAACTGTGCCTTAAAACGTCCAAGGGAGGAAAAGATGAAAGGGCAACGCAGGGTCTGGGCCGCCCGCAGCAGCACAGCATGTCACACCCAATGGGGAGCTCCATGGGCTTGTAAACCATCTTCTCTCCCTTCATGTTTTCAGACTGGAAGGAATACCCAAATTAAAAACTGAGTCATGCGTTTCCATTTCCTCCCCATCACACTGACTCAAGCGGGACCTCAACACTTTACATCACCGCAGTAGAAGTTCCCCACTAAACGCCGAGGGTCCATTCCACCACCAAGAAGAGCTGCGGCCACAAGGGTAGGCAAAATAAGGGACAAACTCAGCAAAACGAGTGGGTGGCCCCTCCAAAAGAGGTCGCCTCAAAAAAACATCATCCGGTCATGCTGAAATGTCTCATTTAAGAAGGGACCCTGCCAATCTCTTTAAGTTTCGAAGTCGCCTTTGAATGCAACACTTTGTCAGAGCATGTGGTCGGCATCCCCAGCTGGAGATGAGTCTTCTCCACCATCTTCCTTAAGAAGCAAACGAGATCAGGAGGATGGCATGACCGCTTCTGCTGCTCCTCAGCAGAACCACGTTGGAGAAACTCGATTAAAAATAGATAATAAAGGAAATGCCGGTAAGCCACACCAAAACAGCCAGGAGAAGGAAAAGGAAGCAATTTCCTTGAGCCAGGTTTTGAGGCCAAGTATATTATTTTTAAATATTAGAAAGCTGCCTTCTAAATGTTGCTGGCAATTATTAGACTCAATATGGGTAAAACATGTGCTCCCTCAGCAGCCAGCTGAAAAGAGGCTGAAACTCGCATTATGTCCCTACCCTACACCCAGCAGACGCCGGAACAAAAAAAAAGCAAGGCCAGAAAGTCAAAATTGTACTAAAGCGTAAGGCAAGGACACCCAGTTTTGCTGCTAGCAGGGGGTTAGCAGTTTGGCGACAACGTGGAGGAAGAGCTTCTCTGCAGAAGGCAGAAATTTAGCCAGGGAGGGAAGCAGAGGAGGACAAGAGTACGCCGCCCTCGGAGGAGACAACACTCAGGAGGAGGAGGAAAGGTCCACTTTGTGTACGGAGGGCTGGGACCGCCTTTATCGAGTCTGGCGGGCAAGACCTCCTCTCCCTATCTACAACAGCAACCAAAAACAAGCCAGCTGTGTTGTCGGAGGGCAAACAGTGCTATCCCCACACAGCTGCTGCTGTGTGCTGGCCAACGGTTGTGCCAGTGTCTTGCACGCCTGCACACGAGGCCGAAATGGGGGTGTGAGCAGAGGGGTGGGCGTCCAGCGGGGGCCACCCCACCACCTGGATGGACACAGGTGCGGGTCCCCCCAGGGTTTGGGGCTGAGGGAGCTGCTCCGGTTCCCCCCGCACCACGGGCAGGCGCCAGCCGTGCCACGACCCCGAGGGACACATACCCCACATCCCCTTGCCAAATGCCAGTGCTCGAGGGCTGGATGTTTTGGCTGGATATATTGGGTGGTGATAAAACGCTCCGGGCAAAGCATCTGCACCCACGCGAAGCCTAGGGACGAAGCGGGCCTGGAATGAAACACGGGTGGATTTTACCACTCCCTCGAGGCTCCCTCAGCTCCCAGACGGGAAGAAACGACGCCCGCAGCCTCCTTGGTCTCCAGAAGTTTATTTTACAGCAGAAAGCAGCTTCTGGGGGCGG
>NW_015090825.1:3404845-3405100 GCF_001431845.1 Calidris pugnax
CCCGATCCCCGTCCCACCGGGGCTGCCGCCGCCATCGTCCCCGGGGGCAGAGAGCGGGCACACCGCTTCCACCCCCCCTCCACACACACACACACCGCCACTCCCCCGCAGCGACCCTCTCCCCGGGTGGCGCAGCCCCCTCAGCCGTGCTGGGGGTGGCGAACAAAGCGGGGGTTCTGCCCGCAGCCTGCCCCCCCCCGGCTTCCCGCGGAGGGATGAGACGGGACGGCGCGAGCTGCCGCACGTCCCGCCGGT
>NW_015090825.1:3405173-3405517 GCF_001431845.1 Calidris pugnax
TTGGGGCGGAGGGAGCTGCCCCGGTTCCCCCCGCCCCACGGGCAGCCGCCAGCCGTGCCACGACCCCGAGGGACACATACCCCACTGTAAGCATCCCCTTGCCAAATGCCAGGGCTCAAGGGCTGGATGTTTTGGCTGAATATACTGGGTGGTGATAAAACGCTCCGGGCAAAGCATCTGCGCCCACGCGAAGCCTAGGGACGAAGCGGGCCTGGAATGAAACACGGGTGGATTTTACCACTCCCTCGAGGCTCCCTCAGCTCCCAGACGGGAAGAAACGACGCCCGCAGCCTCCTTGGTCTCCAGAAGTTTATTTTACAGCAGAAAGCAGCTTCTGGGGGCGG
>NW_015090825.1:3405701-3405918 GCF_001431845.1 Calidris pugnax
CAGCGAACCGCCCCGGGGGTTGCCTGAGGGGCTGGGTGGGCAACGAAGCGCCCCGGGGGTTGCCCGAGGAGCCAGGGGGCAGCGAACCGCCCCGGGGGTTGCCTGAGGGGCTGGGTGGACAACGAAGCGCCCCGGGGGTTGCCTGACGGGCTGGGTGGGCAAGGAAGCGCCCCGGGGGTTGCCGGACGGGCACCGAAGCGCCCCAGGGGTTGCCTGA
>NW_015090825.1:3406069-3413774 GCF_001431845.1 Calidris pugnax
GGCGAACAAAGCGGGGGTTCTGCCCGCAGCCTGCCCCCCCCCGGCTTCCCGCGGAGGGATGAGACGGGACGGGGCGAGCTGCCGCACGTCCCGCCGGTCGGTCGGATGCTCTTTTCCTCTCTCCTTCCCCTCCGCGCAGGGCGAACTCACCCTCCTTGGCTTTCTTCTTCCTCGCCAGGGTCCCGCCGAGCTTGCCCAGGAACGACTCGTCTTTCTTCATCCTGTGGGGCCGCAGCGTCGGGGATCGGACGGGCGCGGCGGACATGGGCTTTGCTGGTGGGGGAGCCCTGCCCAGCCCCAGCTCTGCCCCTGCCCGGGGAGGGGGATGAAGGGCCCCGCGGAGCCGAACAAAGCCCGGGGAGCGGGTGAATCGCCCGGCCAAGCCGCCACCGAGCGGGGAGAGCCGGCGGCGGGGGGTGTGTGGCTGTGTGTGTGTGGAGGGGAGCCGGAGCCGCACGGAGGGCAGGGGGCGGGCCGGGAGCTGCTGCCGGCGGCCACAGCGCCCTGCCACGGCCTGGAAGTCCGCGGGAGGCGGGGGCGGGCCCACACGGGCCGAGCCGGCCCCATCCCGCCCCGGCCTGAGGGGCCGGGGGGCAGCGAACCGCCCCGGGGGTTGCCTGAGGGGCCGGGGGCCCAGCGAACCGCCCCGGGGGTTGCCTGAGGGGCTGGGTGGGCAACGAAGCGCCCCGGGGGTTGCCCGAGGAGCCAGGGGGCAGCGAACCGCCCCGGGGGTTGCCTGAGGGGCTGGGTGGACAACGAAGCGCCCCGGGGGTTGCCTGACGGGCTGGGTGGGCAACGAAGCGCCCCGGGGGTTGCCTGACGGGCACCGAAGCGCCCCAGGGGTTGCCTGAGGGGCCGGGGGGCAGCGAAGCGCCCCGGGGGTTGCCTGAGGGGCCGTGGGGAAGCGAAGTGCCCCAGGGGTTGCCTGAGGGGCCGGGGGCGCAGCAAAGCACCCCGGGGGTTGGCTGAGGGGCCGGGGGGGCCACAAAACACCCCAGGGATTGCCTGAGGTTCGCCCCAGGAGTTGCCTGAGGGTCACCCCGGGCGACACCTGTAGAGAGAGCCTGCTCACCTTTCTGGGCCCGGGGCAGGCTGGCGTGTGGGGTGGGCCAGGCTGACAAGATAACACCTGTAGAGAGAGCCTGCTCGCCCTTCTGGGCCCGGGGCAGTCTGGGCTGTGTGTGGGGTGGCAGCTTGGCGTGTGGGGTGGGCCAGGCTGACAAGATGGGGTGTGGAGAGAAAGAGGGTAAAAACCAGAAAAGCAGGGGCCGGTCACAGCCAGGGCAGAGGATAAAACTGAGGGGTGACTCTTGTCAGGGCTCTGCTCAGCAGTTCCTCGCTGGCCTATGTTCCGGTCTGCCTCCCTCAGTTTTCTGGCCTCTTGTGTCCGGCTAAGCCGGCCTTCTCCTGCTGGCACCTTGCCTGGTGGGGTTGGCATCTCCCTTGGGGTAAGGTTTGAGGAGAAGGGGGGCCGTAGGCTCCGTGTTTGCCAAGCTCAGGGGTGGTGAAGTCCACGTGCACCTCCGAGATGGACACCGCCACCTCCCAGGTCTCCAGCCCTGCCAACACCGTACGCGTAGAGCATGAACACAAAAACGACCAAAAGCCAGAAAGTAGGTTTTGATCCCACCAAGAAGATAATTTCTCACTACTTGTTGTTTTACAGCACCCGGGAGCGTGTGAAGGGCTTCGTGGAACACACGCCAAAAACAACCCGAAGAGTTCGTAGCGTTCGGCCCCGATCCTGCAAAGTCTTAGGCACATGCTAAACTTTAAGCCCCTGAAGTGGTCCCATCGGCTTTAACGAGACCGCTGGGTGCCTGAAGTCCCCCCCGTGCTCCTGCGAGCAGCTCCTCGTCCAGAGCCCTGGCCCCAACAAAGAACCGCATTCAGATGGCTTTAACGAGACCGCTGGGTGCCTGAAGTCCCCCCCGTGCTCCTGCGAGCAGCTCCTCGTCCAGAGCCCTGGCCCCAACAAAGAACCGCATTCAGATCGACACGACTTGGCACAGGACCCGCACACCCAGCTCACAGGACAGATTTTCACACTTGACCTGACACAGAAGTACTGCTACACAGGACATCCGAGCGTAAGGCAGCGGAGAGAGTTTTCCGTGTCATTTTCACAAGAGATTCAGTCCCAGCTCATCCCCTCTGTCACGAAGACCTACTCTTGTCCCTCGCCTCCAGCTGCTTGTTGTTTTCCTACAGCCACTTAGGCAACTACTAAAAAAAAAGAACCACAAAAAAACCCAACAAACCAACCAAAATCAAAACCACCCTGCACAGCTTTCCTGTGTGACTGCACATGAAGTCACCCAAGGGCAAGTGCAAGCAGAAGGGAAGTAGAGGGGACACATGACTGGGGCTGGGAAGACCCTTCTGAATGGCAGCGCAGATGTCTGTGAAACTGAAAGTTATCATGATGACTTAATTACAGAATCACAGAATCTTCATGGTTGGAAGGGACCTTGAGATCACGAAGTTCAACCAAAGAAAAAAAAAAAAAAAACAAAAAAACCCAACCACAATACCAAAACAAAAAAACCAACACCCCATCACCACAACAATCACCACACCCAACAATCTCGGGCACTAGAGCATGCCCTGAAGAGCCACATCTACACGTTTCTTAAATACCTCCAGGGATGGTGACTCCACCACCTCCCTGGGCAGGCTGTTCCAGTGCCTGACCACCCTCTCAGGAAAGTAATTATTCCCAGTATCTAAACCTCCTCTGCTGCAACTTCAGACCGTTTTCTCTGGTCCAGTCATTATTCCCTTGGGAGAAGAGGCCAACACCCACCTCTCTACACCCTCCTTTCAGGGAGTTGTAGAAGGCAATGAGGTCCCCCTTCAGCCTTTCTTCATAGGACTTGTTCTCTAGACTCCTCACCAGCTTGGTGGCTCCCGAGTAGACCTTAGTTCTTTGGGAATCCAACTCTAAATACATTTAAGAATGAATACTAACTTTCTTTTTTTCTTTTTTTTTTTTTTTAATTCTAGCTTATGTTTCTAAGACGATGCTTTCAGAGGAAGGTGCCAGGCTGGACTAACACATTTTAATCCAGCTTTGCAATTATAAAGACATCATTACCAAGGAACAGGAGGGGTACTACTGCAGAACAGTGGATACGAGAAGTTCAAATGCTTTTTAGGAAGAGCTGTGCATTCCAGGAGCGGGCAGAGCGGTCCACGAGCCGAGGCAGGGCAGGGAGCTTCCATCGAGAGCCCGTCACTCACCGTGCAGTCACGGGCCCAAGGAACCCACCGGACCCAGCAACTGTCCCACCACGTCTGCTGAGAAGAGGATGCAGTCAAAACCAGGACAGAGACTGCTCTGAACTGCAAGGGAAGAGAAGCTGCACGGCACTCACCATTTAATGAAAATGCCTTTTGGTTCGATGAGGCTGCAGCCATGGAGGATGCTTCAGAATACAAACCCGAAACCGGAGGGTGTCTGAACCGGAATGGGGCTTTTTGTCCAGAGAGGGACACAGTGCAGGACGCGGTTTGATTTTGCCTGGAAGTGTTGGTAAGAGACAGAGAGGTTTGCGTTTCTGGCATAACTGCTATTAACAAAACGTGCAGTAGTTTCTAAATACAGAGATGCTGTTAATTTACCAAGGTGTCATTTTAAAATGTGCGGTTTTGAATGAAATCTGGAAATTTTTGGATAAAAATATTTTGCTTTTCCCTACTGAAAGTAATATTTAACCCAATAGCTAATGAAAGATTCAAGGAAACAACGCTTGCTCACCTGTTTATCTAAGGGGGCTTCTGTCTGCGTCTGAGCCTGTTTGCCTAACAGGCTCTATTCCTGATGTCGGGTTTTGCAAATCCACAGGAGATTGGCAAACAGAAAAATATGGTTTCAGAGCCTAGAATTGAGGGGGAGTCACAGGTTCAGAGCAGGACCTGCAGCTACTTTTAATATGCACCTTTATTGGATTAGATGTTCAAGTTTATAACATCCCTCTCCTCGAGCTGCCTCCTACCAAGTCACCCACGGCACTGCTGTGCATCACTCACAAAAGCAACCAAGAAATGGGAGCACTGTTTGTACATAGAATCATAGAATCATTGAGGTTGGAAGAGACCCTTGGGATCATCGAGTCCAATCATCTACCCTACTCTACAAAGTCCTCCCCTACACCATATCCCTCAGTACCCCATCTAAACGTCCCTTAAACACATCCAGGGACAGTGACTCATCTCAGAAGTCCTACATTCTAGGAACCTTGGACCAGGTTCCTCATCAGATTAATGAGCAGCATTGCCCCAACCGTCATTTCCTCCAGCTCCATGCGACTGTTACGTTACGTGCTACCACATCACTTAAATATCTCACAAAATAATACATCCTGTGGATTTTAACTTCATGGTCACTCCCGCTGGCTGTGCAAGTAGCATTATCCCTGGAGGAGTTGAAAAGACTGCTAAGACGTAGTCCTTAGGGACATGATTTAGTGATGTTTTTTGTCTGCGTTAAGTTGATGGTTGGACCTGACAATCTGAAAGGTCCCTTCCAACCTAGACAATTCTGTGACTCTCTATGTCTTGTGGTCTGCTTCACCAGCCAGGCTGCCGGGCGCTGGTCCTTCCCTGCTGAGCTTCTCCACTCAGGAGCCCTGGGAACACCGAGCTCAAACACGGATTGGTGACAAACAAAAATCTCAGGAAATCCTGGACAAAGCCTCTCTGGAGAAAGTATGACTTCTCTAAAAACAAACAAGCCAAAACCAAAATTTTGACCACACCATGCTTGAGAACTTCAGGGAACTGGTGCAAATTAGGGCAGTCTCTCACATCTAGCCCAAACCAGAGTGCAGCATACAGATTCCCTCTAATTGATCGTTTAATCCATCATGGGAACAATTCTAAAACTTCACTATTTTGCTTGTGCAAAGAGCAGTGAGAATTGTTACAAAGAACATGCAAATAAGGCACACCCTGGCACCATTGCAGCAAAACCACATTCTGCACGTTCTCCAGCTTCCAGTAGGTCTAGCCCCCAGACCAGTGGTGCCCACCTCTTCTTCCTGGGGTACTGTAGACTACAACGAAGACTCCAGGCACCTGAGGAAACGACCTTCACTGACCAAACCACTCCTTCAGCCCAATACTGTCTCGGAAAGGGCGCAAAACAGTTTAATAACTGTTTAATAACGACCCATATGCAGCCCCAGTGTGTAAGTGGAACTGCCCAGAATGAAAAGAACCACTCTGCCACGGATGGAGCGACATTACTGCACTCATAGAGGGAAGAAGCAATACATTTATTGACATAAACCAGGCATTTAGCAAAGTTTAACCACAAATGTGACTGTTTTAATAAGATTTGATGACCAGGCACGCTCAGTTATTTACTGCAGAGAGGACAGGATCAGACAGAACTGCCAGGGAGACTCCCTCCAGTTGAGCCGAGGTTCAGAAAGGACCCTCTTACTTTCTAAACTCCTTCTCAGAGAGGAATTTAGGTGTGGCTGGATCCAATCCTAGTCCCAGACTCGGTCCATGGTTTATATCTAAAGGATTATATATGCACAATTGGTCCTTTCACAGAATCACAGAATCTTCTAGGTTGGAAGGGACCTTAAAGATCATCTTGTCCAACCGTCACCCTGACTGACAAAAATAGACACCCACACAACAAACAAGGAGCATCATCACTAAACCATACCTCCCAGCACTACATCAACCCGTCTTTTGAACACCTCCAGGGATGGTGCCTCAACCACCTCCCTGGGCAGCCCATTCCAATGCCTGAGAACCCTTTCAGTGAAAAATTTTTTCCTAATATCCAGCCTGAACCTCCCCTGGCATAACTTGAGGCCATTTCCTCTTGTCCTGTCGCCTGTGACTTGAGAAAAGAGACCGACCCCCACCTCTCTACACCCTCCTTTCAGGTAGCTGTAGAGAGCAATAAGGTCTCCCCTCAGCCTCCTCTTCTCCAGGCTGAATAACCCCAGCTCCCTCAGCCTCTCCTCATAAAACTTACTCTCCAGACCCCTCACCATCTTTGTCGCCCTTCTCCTGACCCGCTCCAGCACCTCGATGTCTTTTTTATGGTAGGGGGCCCAAAACTGGACACAGTACTCGAGGTGAGGCCTCACCAGTGCTGAGTACAGGGGGACAATCACCTCTCGGGCCCTACTCACCACACTGTTCCTGATACAGGCCAGGATGCTGTTGGCTTTCTTGGCCACCTGGGCACACTGCTGGCTCGTGTTCAGCCCACAGTCGACCAACACTTATATCACTTCGCTAAGATTTCAAAGTTGAGCGTGCTCGTGGTCACTTACTGGGTATCTCTGGTGGCGAGGAATCTCCGGATCTCGAGGAATAACCTTGAGTGACGTCCCTGCTGAAGGGGGGATCCTGGCGTGCAACCCTGCCCCGCGGAGAGCTCAAAGAGCTCTTGGGCTCTTCGCTATTTATGGGCGTAAGATGATTGACCTACAGTTACATTTGCATATCAGCCCCAGCACCGGCGTTGGGGTGAGGTTGGGTGCATTGCTGAAGTTAGTCCTTGGCTATTGTGTTGTTATCTGTCTCCCCGAAACCACCTTTGAGCCGGATGTAGCCGTCACGACCACACGCACCCATTATGAGCACCACGAGTGGTTATCGCTCGGGCAGGGTTGGGGGAGATAAAGAACAGGTTGGTGGTGGAGCAAACCCTCACACTGTCAGCTCTAGGAGCTGCACAAGCTGACGATGAACGCCGGAGGTCTTTAAGGGCTCACGTGCTAAATGCGAAACCACCTTTGAGCCGGATGTAGCCGTCACGACCACACGCACCCATTATGAGCACCACGAGTGGTTATCGCTCGGGCAGGGTTGGGGGAGATAAAGAACAGGTTGGTGGTGGAGCAAACCCTCACACTGTCAGCTCTAGGAGCTGCACAAGCTGACGATGAACGCCGGAGGTCTTTAAGGGCTCACGTGCTAAATGGGTGTTCAGATAAACCCGCCCTGTATTTGCAGTCAATTTTTTTTGTGTTTGTTTTAACATAATTTCTTGCTTTAAGCACTCCTCAGCAAGGTATCCTGAAACTTACGCAAAAATCTCTTTTCTCATTCCTTCTCAAAGTTTTTTTGTTCTCCTGATTTCAAAATCAATTCGTGGAAATCCTGGTTAAGACACTGGTTATTACCTCAACTTCTCTTCCTGTTCCCTTGGCAAGTCCCAAACCTGCCAACGGCTTTCCATTGAGCTGCTTTTATTGCAGGCTATGAGGAAGCCGCCTGTGCTGTAGGTGGTGTGGAGCACACAGGAGGGATTTTAGAAGGGCCTGGCTGCACTCAGTGTTTAATGTGTGGCTTGATGGAAGTTCCAGCGACCACACAGTCTCATTCCCCACCATCCCAGCTCCGTGTCCCCACGCACCCAGCACTGGGATACTCTTCCCAGATGCAAGTTCCAGCGACCACACAGTCTCGTTCCCCACCATCCCAGCTCCGTGTTTCCACGCACCCAGCACTGGGATACTCTTCCCAGGGGCTCTCCTCTTCCCTGACCAGCTCGGACTTTTGACGCTCGTGTCTTGCTTTGTTACAGGACCGTTTACAGAATCACAGAATTCTGGAAGGAAATGGAAAGAATGGAAGGGACCTCTGAGATCATCGTGTCCAACCACAAAAAAAAAAAAAAAAAAAACCCCCAAACAAATCCAAAACACACCACACAAAACGCCCACCA
>NW_015090825.1:3414181-3415970 GCF_001431845.1 Calidris pugnax
CTATTCTTGATACGAGCCAGGATGCCATTGGCCCTCTTGGCCACCTGGGCACACTGCTGGCTCATGTTCAGCCGGCTGTCCACCAACACCCCCAGGGCCTTTTCTTCCGGGCAGCTTTCCAGCCACTCTGCCCCAAGCCTGTAGCGCTGCCCGGGGTTGTTGTGACCAAAATGCAGGACCGTTTGCCTTAGCTCATGGATAACACCAACTTTAATAAGCTGGGAACTTAATGCTACGCTGGTTTCAGAAACGTGTAGTAAACCTAAAACTTAAAATGGGGCAGTTTGTCCTTAAATCAGGCAGCCCCGCTGCCCCAGCTCTAGTCAAATAACCGCCTTCCTGCAAATGCTTGATCTTTAAACCTCACAGCAAGATAAGGCTGTCTTGTGTTTGCCCATAAAGGCAAGGATGATGTTTATTTTTTATTGATAGTCCTTCTTTGGAAGAACAAATAAATTCTGTTCCCTGAAACAACAGCGTGTTGCCCACAGCAAAGGCTTTCAGAGGGTGAGAAGTTACTTGTGCTGGGATCAAAACCAGTTACAAATCTGCATCTCACTTATATGATTTTGAGGTTTTGGGCTATACCTAATGAACGTATAGCCTAGGAACCTAATGAATGTGTTATGCTGATTTCCTGGGCAGGAGAGAGTTCTTCCCTGTGCTGGTGCTAGTGGGGAAAAAAGGTGGATTACCACACCAAAACCTATAGTTATTCTATTTTGTTCAAATACCTACACTTCAACTATTACATATTTTTCTTGTATTTAACCCTTGGAGCTGCTAATGAGATGCACGCCCAGTTTGCCATCCAGATGCCCGTAGGGTACGAATAACGTGCATCTTGTAAGTCTTATGAGGAGAGGCTGAGGGAGCTGGGGTTGTCAGTCTGGGGAAGAGGAGGCTGAGGGGAGACCTTATCGCTCTCTACAACTCCCTGAAAGGAGGGTGTAGAGAAGTGGGGGTCGGTCTCATCTCCCAAGTCACAGGAGATAGGACAAGGGGAAATGGCCTCAAGTTGCACCAGGGGAGGTTCAGGTTGGATATTAGGAAACCATTTCTTCACGGAAAGGGTTATCAGGCATTGGAATGGGCTGCCCAGGGAAGGGGTTGAGGCACCATCCCTGGAGGTGTTCAAAAGACGGGTTGACGTGGTCCTCAAGAATATGGTTTAGTGATATTTTATTGCTTATTTCTTATTTATTTTTTGTCAGAGTTAGGTTGGTGGTTGGACTAGATGATCTTTAAGGTCCCTTCCAACCTAGAGGATTCTATGATTCTATGACCTTTCATGCAGTTCTCTGTCTCTCCTAGAGACCAACACAGCTGCCACCCTCCTGCAGCACCAGGTTTTGCCAGTCAAGAGCAGGCTTGCAGCATTTAACAGCAGTAGAGCAGGTACTCAACAGCTGTATAATTTCTTAAATAATTTCATTCAAACACAACTCCTCCAGCTTTTTGGAGGAATGCTCTCAAAATCTTCAAAGAGGGGAACTTAATGTGACCTGTGAGACTTGTGTGGACAACACGAGCGCTGGTGGTGGCATTAACTCCCACGCAGCAAATGCACAGGACAAAGCCCAGGCACATGTGGTGAGTAACATCTCCTGTGCCACCTGCAGCGCCAGGAGGGACCTGCTTTGGCAGGGGGGTTGGACTAGATGATCTCCAGAGGGCTCTTCCAACCCCACAGCATTCTGTGAGAACAACAGTCCCTGCAGTTCTTTCTACATTGTAAGTTAATGTTATAATCAATGCTTTGGGAAAATGGAGGGGGGGGGGGGGGGGG
>NW_015090825.1:3416047-3418503 GCF_001431845.1 Calidris pugnax
GGGAAGGTAATTAAAAAAATGGAGTAGCCTTAATTTCACTGAATTTTAGAGTTGGAAGGGACCATCTAGTCCAACTCCCCTGCTGAAGCAGGATTGCCTAGAGCTTGTCAGATCATGCCACTCAGGACTGCATCCAGGCGGGTCTTGAAAATCTCCAGAGAAGGGGACTCCACACCCTCCCTGGGCAGCCTGTTCCAGGGCTCCGTCACCCTCACCGTGAAGAAGTTTCTCCTCATATTTGAGTGGAACCTCTTATGTTCCAACTTGTGCCCATTGCCCCTCGTCCTCTCACTGGCAACTACTGAAAAGAGTCTGGCTCCCTCCTCCTTCAACCCTCCCTTGAGATACTTGTAGGCGTTGATAAGGTCTCCCCTCAGCCTTCTCTTCTCCAGACTAAAGAGTCCCAGCTCTCTCAGTTTCTCCTCATAAGGGAGATGCTCCAATCCTTGAATCATCTTTGTTGCCCTTCGCTGGACTCTTTCCAGTAGTTCCCTGTCCCTCTTGAACTGGGGAGCCCAGAACTGGACGCAGGATTCAGTCGTGGCCTCCCCAGTGCAGAGTAGAGGGGGAGAATGACTTCCCTTGACCTGCTGGCCACACTCTTCCCTACGCAGCCCAAGATACCATTGGCCTTCCTGGCCGCAAGAGCACACTGTTTACTCATTGTCATTTTACTGTCCACCAGGACCCCTAGATCTTTCTCTTCAGTAGTTGCCTCTAGCAGGTCCACCCCTAACCTGTACTGGTACCTGACATTTTTCTTCCCCAGGTTATAATTATGCTGAAGATGTACACAGAAAGACATTCATTGCTTAAATTGGCCATTTCTCTTAAGGTTATTATACATTTTTGCAAAATTGAATAATTAGCAAGTCAAGCGCATTTTCCGGGCCGAATGAGAGCCGTTACAAATGCCAGCTCCACTTTCAAGGCATCAAAAATAACCTGAATCCCTATGAAAAACGCTACTAAAGCCCACAGAAATGTTGATCTGTAACAGCAGTAGCAGAGTGGATGTTTTCATTTCATAAAACTCACAGTGATGTCTTAGATTACATTTAGCTTTAAGGCAGTGTGGAAAAAAAAGCATTTTATCCAACCACTGGGGGGAAAAATAAAAAAAAAATAAAAAAAAAATCAGTCGGTTCTCATACCTCAATCTCTTTATGAAATTGTAATCAGAAAATCTGTGAGAACAAGCTCCAAGCAAGAAAGCACACAAATTGGCTCGTAAGCTGTACACACAATCCAAACAGCATATAAAACTCCACCATCTCAAGTACAGCACTCAAGATGTAACAACTTCCAAACAAGTATCCTTTAATAATTGAAAGAAAACCACACAGATGGATCCGTTCACCTCTGACTTGGATGTCCTGTGTGTTTATAAAGAAATGCTTGAATCTGGAGTGTAAGTAGAAAAAGTATGTCAGCCTACTGTCAAGTGAAAAGAGGCCGGGTTGGTTGAGGCAAGAAGAGAGAGGCCACGACAAAAGAAAGTAAAATAACACTTCAAGAAATCCAAAACAAAAACCTGGAGTCATCCTGAGTCACATCACGGTGCTTCAAACAAACAGGGCTCTTCTAAATAGGAAATGAAGAGTTTATACCAGGGCTTTCACCAAGTTAATCTTTAACACCGTCGCTGGCTGATGGCCATCAGAAGGGACGCAGCTGCTGCTCCACGAGGGGAATGGCCTGTGGTCTCAAGTGCATGCTCTGTCTAAAGACGTGTCTGAAAAAGGCCAGCTGCCATTAGTCCTGTTCTTCCACACGGGATGAGATACCAGCACTCCACATCCCAGGAGATTCTCTCTGGTACCCTGCCTCTCATCAGGGATGAGACTTCTCTGGGTGTATATTCTGTCAGAGCACGTCTCAAACAGGGAATGACACTGGAAAGATTAAACCTACTTCAAAACCTCTTTTCAATTTCAGTCCTGAACTGTTAGCTTTAATATTTAGCTTACCTAAATATTAAAATTATTTAGCTGAGCTAAATATTAAAGGTCTGAATTCACATTCGTTTGCCTTCTTTTTTTTCACTGAATTTTTCACTGAATTTCACTGAATTTTTAGAGTTGGAGGGGACCATAGAGATCATCTAGTCCAACTCCCCTGCCAAAGCAGGACCACCCAGAGCTTGTCAGAGCATGTTACTCAGGAGCATCCAGGCGGGTCTTGAAGGTCTCCAGAGAAGGGGACTCCACACCCTCCCTGGGCAGCCTGTTCCAGGGCTCCGTCACCCTCACCGTGAAGAAGTTCTTCCTCATATTCAAGTGGAACCCTTTATGTTCCAACTTGTGCCCGTTGCCCCTCGTCCTCTCACTGGGAACCACTGAAAAGAGTCTGGTTCCCTCCTCCTTCAACCCACACTTGAGATACTTGTCAGCATTAATAAGGTCTCCCCTCAGCCTTCTCTTCTCCAGACTAAAGAGTCCCAGCTCTCTCAGTCT
>NW_015090825.1:3418928-3426901 GCF_001431845.1 Calidris pugnax
CTCATATTTGAGTGGAACCTCTTATGTTCCAACTTGTGCCCGTTGCCCCTCGTCCTCTCACTGGGAACCACTGAAAAGAGTCTGGCTCCCTCCTCCTTCAACCCACACTTGAGATACTTGTCAGCATTGATAAGGTCTCCCCTCAGCCTTCTCTTCTCCAGACTAAAGAGTCCCAGCTCTCTCAGTCTCTCCTCATCAGGGAGGTGCTCCAATCCTTGAATCATCTTTGTTGCCCTTCGCTGGACTCTTTCTAGTAGTTCCCTGTCCCTCTTGAACTGGGGAGCCCAGAACTGGACGCAGGATTCCAGTTGTAGCCTCACCAGTGCAGAGTAGAGGGGGAGAATGACCTCCCTTGACCTGCTGGCCACACTCTTCCCTACGCAGCCCAGGATTCCGTTGGCCTTCCTGGCCACAAGAGCACACTGCTTGCTCATTGTCATTTTACTGTCCACCAGGACCCCTAGATCTTTCTCTTCAGAAGTTGTCTCCAGCAGGCCCACCCCTAACCTGTATTGGTGCCTGGCATTCTTCTTTTTTTTTATAGAGGTTTTCTGTTTCCTCTACCGCAGCCTTACAGGACTTTATACTGTATTCAAAACTCCAGATGACATGAGATTACTGTGATTAGATGCATCACAAAATAATGCTGACATTTGAATACGTGGTCACGCATAGTAATTCATGGATTGAAGCAAAGCAAAACCACCCGCTTTTTAGACTAGAAAATAATGACATAACGGGCTTGTTCTGTCATCACTCGTTCTATTATAGCTTCTACTGATTTTTCCAAGATGATAGATACCTCCCAGACACAAGGCAGTTATAGGTAATTTTTCTTCTGGTCTACCAAATGGGTGAAAATATGTTTGGAAGGAGGTTGGTTTTGCTTTGGTTTGTTTTTTAAATAACGTTATTTATTTAATACCAAGGCAGCAATGTACCGCTCAACCGATGCTACTGACGTGCTTCAGGATAACTTCTATTCTGTATGCTATTTAACTGAAAAACTTTCAAAAAGACCATTTATTCCAGGCAATCAATCAATAGCTCTCCCCGCTGCAGACCGGCTTGCGTTTTTTTCCTTAAAGAAAGCCAAACGTTCTGACTTGCAAAGAAAACGCCCAGCGTAAAGTCTCGTCCCAATTAAGTTAAAATCATCCAAGAGCACTGCGGTTGCCAACATACATTCCATTACAGCACTTCAGAAACCTTTCCAAGGTAGAGAAGTTGTGTAAAAATCCTCCTGAAAACGGTACCTGCCGCAGCAGCTGCCGGGCTCCCAACCTTCTAAAGGCGAGACGAGAACAGTAGAACAAAACTACAATCCCAGACACTCAAATTCTGTCATTTTAGGATGGTTTTCTTAAGTCATCCCATACGAAGTTCAGGAT
This sequence comes from Calidris pugnax, assembly GCF_001431845.1. Taxonomy (NCBI): domain Eukaryota; kingdom Metazoa; phylum Chordata; class Aves; order Charadriiformes; family Scolopacidae; genus Calidris; species Calidris pugnax. The sequence goes on from NW_015090825.1 coordinate 3,420,320, forward strand.
AATTTCCCAGACATCTGACCAAATCCTTAATATTCCCACAAATATGGATGGAGCACCTCCCCTATGAGGACAGGCTGAGAGAGCTGGGGTTGTTCAGCCTGGAGAAGAGAAGGCACCAGGGAGACCTCATAGCAGCCTCCAAATATCTGAAGGGAGCTCCAGGAGAGCTGGGGAGGGACTCTTTGTCAGGAAGTGCAGTGACAGGACAAGGGGGAACGGTTTTAAATTGGAAGAGGGTAGATTTGGATTAGATATTAGGAAGAAATTCTTTCCTGTGAGGGTGGTGAGGCACTGGAACAGGTTGCCCAGAGAAGCTGTGGCTGCCCCATCCCTGGAGGGGTTCAAGGCCAGGCTGGATGGGGCTTGGAGCAACCTGGTGTGGTGGGAGGTGTCCCATGGCAGGGGGTTGGAACTTTCTCCACAGATGCTTGACCAAAAACCCCAGGTATTTTGGAAGGGTAGGAAGTACCAAACACCAGCTGCGAGGTCTCTGCAGAGGTTTCCATTGGCAGCAGGTACAGCCCTGCACTAAAAAAGGCACAGAGCAGCAGCAAATGTCCTAGTGTTGAGGCACATCTCCACAGCACAGAGGCCAGCGTCGTATTTTATTTTGAAGGCTTATATTTTTAAATCCAATACTCTCAACAGTATGACAGCAAACCCACCCCCTACGTTCTAACCACCTCCTCATTTCCTCTTCCATCTTCCCCCAAAGAGCCCCAGCAGCTTCCTGGTGGGCAGCGCCTCGTATCACCACGTCTCCCAAACACAAAGAGCTTTTCCGAATGTTTTTATGTAGGTGGAACAACTCCAGGAAGTCATTCTCTTACAGCTGGCACTACAAACACCAGCCCTACTTCTGACATGTTATTGCTGCCTTCTCACTGTCTCAGAGGTGTCCCCAGTACAGCAACAGAAGGGTACAGCCCCTGGCCCCCAAAAAGCCCTTCTCTGCTCCCCAGGCCTCCTGGGGAAGCCTGGAAGGGGCTTCCTGGAAGCTTCCAGCTTCCTGGAAGGGGCTGTAAGCAGTGAGGTAACACCACCACTGAAGAAACTCTGGTCTCCAGGTGGTGTTTGCAACCTCAGCACCGTTCACATAAAATTGGAGAGTCCACCAGCGTGTGGGTGGCTGTTGCAGGTGTAGCATTTGGAGGCATTTATCACCACCTTGCTGTCCCTAACTGTGGGCACGGCTATAAAATGATTATCTGGACTTCTCAGGAGGTAACAAAGATGGTGAGGGGTCTGGAGAATAAGTCTTATGAGGAGAGGCTGAGGGAACTGGGGTTGTTCAGCCTGGAGAAGAGGAGGCTGAGGGGAGACCTTATTGCTCTCTACAACTACCTAAAAGGAGGGTGTAGAGAGGGGGGGGTCGGTCTCTTCTCTCAAGTCACAGGTGACAGGACAAGAGGAAATGGCCTCAAGTTGCACCAGGGGAGGTTCAGGCTGGATATTAGGAAAAATTTTTCCACTGAAAGGGTTCTCAGGCATTGGAATGGGCTGCCCAGGGAGGTGGTTGAGGCACCATCCCTGGAGGTGTTCAAAAGACAGGTTGATGTGGTGCTGGGAGGTATGGTTTAGTGATGATGCTCCTTGTTTGTTGTGTGGGTGTCTATTTTTGTCAGTGAGGTTGACGGTTGGACAAGATGATCTTTAAGGTCCCTTCCAACCTAGAAGATTCTGTGATTCTGTAATGTGATATCCAAACCCACCCGTTTAAGCAGATACCATGCTTCTGAATCCCAGTCAGGACTGCAGGCCATCCTCACACCCTTCATCCTTTCACAGCCATACTCTGGGCCAGAAACACCATCAGCCAAGAGAAGAATTGCTTCACATCTGCCCAGAGCTCTTCTACCACCCAGTCCGTTTAGCTCGAGAGAAGCTCCTAATGGGATTCTGATTCCTATCTTATCCGTCTTAATCATTAAAGCCTCTTGCAACAAATTTTAAATGGGAATATACTAATCATTTCAATATTCTACAGAAGGAACCGCATAATGCAGATGTTGCTCCCAGAGGAATACAGGAATGCTACATGCACCGTGATACCTTTTGTGCAACTGGTAAGAGAATGTCACCTTCCGACGCAGCGCAACAAGGCAGGGAAACGGTGACCCAGGAAAAGGCTCCAGTAACTTGATTTTTCACCCTTGATTCTTACAGCACAGTCTGTCTGTACAGCCAGATGTGCCTGAGAGGCCTCTTCAACCATTGCCCCCACTCACCCCTTATTTCTCATGGAGTAACTGTGGACTAGTTGCTTCCCAGTGTGCAGAGGCAGGCTGAGGTGACTTCTGGAGACCTGCTCAAGCCAGGAAGGCTACTGTGCCCTCTGAAATGGCCACCTGGTACTCCCTTAGGGCTCTCTCGTGTAACCCTAAAGTACAAAGTTAAGCATCCTTCAGTAACAAACAATCTGCACAAAGAAAGAGTTCTTAAGGCAATAGTATACATCTGATTTTATCAAAAGGACCAAAATAAACTTTAACTCCTAGGAGAGTCTTTTGGTATCTAACAATATTTCAGTATCTAAACATTCCCATTAAAAATATTTGCATGTGTCAAAACGCAGATAGTGCCGGAGAAAAACTGGTAACATTTGTTGACATTCTTAACATAGTGTCAGATTTTATCTCATAACAATCAGAAACGCTTTGTTAAATACGTATTTGCTACAGCAGCTGTTAGATACACACACTGAAGAAAGTTTTTTTATATGAAATTTTTGTATTTGGAATAGACCTGACTTCTGTCATTCACACAATCTCCTGCTTTGAACATCTGCGAGCCTTTTCCTGCCACTTTATAAAAAGGGAAGGATGTTTAGTCAAGGAGAGCTCTGCAAAAAACACGGCAGAGCAGTTTCTAGCCCTCATATTTTAGAAAAGTAGCTGTCAACAGAAACAGATTTAACTCCTGTATTACAGCAACACACGGCAGAGCAGTTTCCAGCCCTCATATTTTAGAAAAGCAGCTGTCAACATAAACAGATTTAACTCCTGTATTACAGCAACAGCAATATATGCCAATCCTAAAGCAATGTATCAAACTGTGGTCTCCTTAAAGAGAGTGGAGTCAAGGTTTCATAGCAGTCCTTCCAGCACTTAATGCTCAAGTGGCCTGACAGTGTGTCCAAACCTGGGTCTTAAGCTCAAATCAGCAGTATAATAACTCCTCTTATTCCTGTTCTACTCTCCCAGAATCTTCTTTGTATTATGATTTTAAGTTTGCCAACACTTAATAACAACAACAACAACAAAGTAAATTTAGATTTAGGGAAAGTGGATTCTAGGTTCAGATCCTCTTAGGATGACAACTCAGGATTAATACATGTAAAAAAAAAAAAAGTATCTTCAAGGATGAGTTGTTAGGACTAAACTAGTGAATTAGTCTAACCTTATAAAAGCTGAAATATATGCCAAGTGATAAAGCAAGAGGTCAATTTTAAGTGAAATTAGCATCTAAAGAAGTCAGAGAGGCATGCCTTGTGCAAAAGCAAACAGGGTGGTATCACACCATCACAGGTCTGGACATCCCTTTTTGCAACTGCTACAAAAAGCTGGATTTGCAAGGCCCAAGCCCATGGCTGTGCTGGGAGCATCACAGCCCTCCAAACCACCTCAGAGTGGAGAACCCTGAACCTTTCCAAGTTATTCTTGAATTTTAGTATGTACTGTGCTAGACAGCTGACTTGAATTTCTACAGTATGCAGTTCACATTGTAGGAGGCATTTAAAGACAGGTGTTTTTACAATAGGGAAATATATTCCAATCAGAACACTTGCGACCATTACTTGTATAAAATAATTTTTGATGCATAACAGACTTTTTTTCAGGGTGATTTGCTCAGGGAAGTTGATGATAGAGAAAAACTGTTCCCTTTTAATTTCCACTCCAGCCATACTCACACTTGGTCATCCCAACACTTGTGAGTGAAGGTTGTGCAGACCAATGACCACTATCATCATGTGAACTGTATCCAAGAGCCAACTTCTGACACAACTCTCCCATCCTTTAAGTAATAACTAAAAGCTCTAAGTTAAAATAGCTAGAATCCTACCAACACTCTCCACTCTTTGATAAAAATCAGAAGTACGATGAACCTTTAGAACCTTTTTTAATCACTCAGATGTGTATCTGTATTTCAAGAAAAAATTTAGACCGTATATAGCTATATTACAGTCTTGATTTCAATACAGAGCACAATTTCATATAGTGATGTAAAATGTTTCTGCATTATAGAAATCTGATTCCTGCTCCGAACTGAACACCGTCACATATCCTGAAAAGAAATAAATAATAAACAACGTAAGTGATAAATAAGGTACTGATGAACTTAAAGTTGATCCTCCCTACCCCGAAATTCCTAAGGTTTTCAAGCTTTGGAAAGTTACATTTCAAATTTTAGCTGACAAAGGCTTTTTAAAATAAATGCTTTGCCAATCTGTCATCCATATGGAGTATTTACATTTGCAAATTAAAGTCCATCATTTTCAAATTGCTATTATTCATTCACATCTCACATGAATGACAAGTAGGAACATAAGCCAACTCCTGTATGAAACACAGAGCATCTCACACAGTGTTCACAGGCAAGAACAGGCCCCCTAAAGCTTTTCTATTATGTACTATAATACTTGCTTGGTGAAGGATAATTGGTTATTAGCAAATTAATTTGTTCTCCCTTTCTCTTTATCTAGAGTTAAACTTGTTTTCATTTTTCAAGCAAAGATATTAAACTTGGTATTTATCCAACGCTTTGGTTTTGGAAGGCTTAAGAAAACCCCATGAGCTGTTTGAGTGATCATTTCCCCGACAGAAATCAAACCTGCCGCAGAGCTGCTCGTACATTTCAACAGCTGAGCTCAAGTTCAATCAACTTTGAAACCTGAGATACAAAGTCTAAAACCAAGAAGTACTGTGAAACCACCATGAATACAGCAAGCTGAAAGAAGAGCATCAAGGGCTGAAAAAAATCTCTAAACTGGCAGAGAATAAACAAAAGACTGCAATTCTTTCTGCCAAAACCAGACAGAAGTGCCATAACCTTTAAAATCAGTTACTATTAAAGAAATGAGTGTGAAAAACAAACCTGTCACCAGACTGTACTCCCATGGGGAAACAGTAGTTAAGTTCTAATCGAGCGATGTTTCCGAGTCGGAGCACTATTCCGGCACCGTAAGACCAACGGATATACTCTGCCAACTTCTGCAGGTGAGCCCTGGGACCATCACCTGGAAAGCAAAAGAGCAGGAGAATAAGAATCAAAGTAGACTGTCAAGGTGGTCAAAGGTTAACTGGATTTTCAGAACTAGAGAACAGACTCCTTGGAGCACCTCCTGCAGATGCAAAGTGTATTTAGTACCCGCAACTCCCAGAAATAGAAAGTACCTTGGACTCAAACTACTATGATTTCTGTTGGATTGCTGATGGACCTTAGTTTCCCACCACAAGACACCTACTTGCATGAATTTGGAAATGGGGACTGAAGGCTTAAAACGTCCTTAGTGGGTCTCTATGGGTTTTAAAGTTGATTGATCTGCTCTCGATTGTACATAAAGTGTCTCCTTCCCACATAGATGCTACCTCCCTTCCATCAAGTGAGGCAGACATAAAATATCACTACCTCCCCAAAGGGACTGAAATGATAGTGAAAAACCATACACGAACACACCAAAATATATCTTGAAAAAAGTTGGAGATGGGACAAAAAAAAACCAAAAAAACAGTCACATCAGCTACCACATCTACACTCTAATGCCACCACTTCTATTTAGTTCATCCCAGAAAACGTCAGAATCCCACTAAAACATCATCTTCCATTCTCCCTTTAGAGCGGTGTAAGATATTAGGTGTTCATCAATTACCATACTGGTCTGCAAACATCACCAATTCACAGATACCACTGTTCCCATCCTAGCTCTCTTTCATATATATGTTGTGCTTAAATTTCTGTGGAGAGCTGGAAAAAATTCCTGGCAATCTGTCAAATAGACAAGTTAATAACAGCAGCTTATTGACAGGCACCAAAATACAGGCAGTAAACAAACTGTTTCCGAGTAAACACACACATAGCAGCTCTCCTTCTTTTTGCCTTTATATATATATATTTTTTTATAGATATATATATATATCATAGAATCATTGAGGTTGGAAGAGACCCTTGGGATCATCGAGTCCAACCATCTACCCTACTCTACAAAGTCCTCCCCTACACCATATCCCTCAGTGCCGCATCTAAACGTCCCTTAAACACATCCAGGGATGGTGACTCCACCACCTCCCTGGGCAGCCTGTTCCAATGCCCGACCACTCTTTCAGTGAAAAATTCCTTCCCAATGTTCAATCTAACCCTACCCTGTTGGAGCTTGAAGCCGTTCCCTCTTGTTCTGTCACTAATTACCTGTGAGAAGAGACCAGCACCAACCTCTCTACAGTGTCCTTTCAAGTAGTTGTAGAGAGTGATGAGGTCTCCCCTCAGCCTCCTCTTCCTCATACTAAACAGCCCCAGATCCTTCAGCCGCTCTTCGTATGATTTGTTTTCCAGGCCCTTCACTAGTTTAGTCACCCTCCTCTGCAC
>NW_015090825.1:3429363-3433647 GCF_001431845.1 Calidris pugnax
CCATTGCCCCCACTCACCCCTTATTTCTCATGGAGTAACTGTGGACTAGTTGCTTCCCAGTGTGCAGAGGCAGGCTGAGGTGACTTCTGGAGACCTGCTCAAGCCAGGAAGGCTACTGTGCCCTCTGAAATGGCCACCTGGTACTCCCTTAGGGCTCTCTCGTGTAACCCTAAAGTACAAAGTTAAGCATCCTTCAGTAACAAACAATCTGCACAAAGAAAGAGTTCTTAAGGCAATAGTATACATCTGATTTTATCAAAAGGACCAAAATAAACTTTAACTCCTAGGAGAGTCTTTTGGTATCTAACAATATTTCAGTATCTAAACATTCCCATTAAAAATATTTGCATGTGTCAAAACGCAGATAGTGCCGGAGAAAAACTGGTAACATTTGTTGACATTCTTAACATAGTGTCAGATTTTATCTCATAACAATCAGAAACGCTTTGTTAAATACGTATTTGCTACAGCAGCTGTTAGATACACACACTGAAGAAAGTTTTTTTATATGAAATTTTTGTATTTGGAATAGACCTGACTTCTGTCATTCACACAATCTCCTGCTTTGAACATCTGTGAGCCTTTTCCTGCCACTTTATAAAAAGGGAAGGATGTTTAGTCAAGGAGAGCTCTGCAAAAAACACGGCAGAGCAGTTTCTAGCCCTCATATTTTAGAAAAGTAGCTGTCAACAGAAACAGATTTAACTCCTGTATTACAGCAACAGCAATATATGCCAATCCTAAAGCAATGTATCAAACTGTGGTCTCCTTAAAGAGAGTGGAGTCAAGGTTTCATAGCAGTCCTTCCAGCACTTAATGCTCAAGTGGCCTGACAGTGTGTCCAAACCTGTGCCTTAAGCTAAAATCAGCAGTATAATAACTCCTCTTATTTCTGTTCTACTCTCCCAGAATCTTCTTTGTATTATGATTTTAAGTTTGCCAACACTTAATAACAACAACAACAAAGTAAATTTAGATGCAGGGAAAGTGGATTCTAGGTTCAGATCCTCTTAGGATGACAACTCAGGATTAATACATGTAAAAAAAAAAAAAGTATCTTCAAGGATGAGTTGTTAGGACTAAACTAGTGAATTAGTCTAACCTTATAAAAGCTGAAATATATGCCAAGTGATAAAGCAAGAGGTCAATTTTAAGTGAAATTAGCATCTAAAGAAGTCAGAGAGGCATGCCTTGTGCAAAAGCAAACAGGGTGGTATCACACCATCACAGGTCTGGACATCCCTTTTTGCAACTGCTACAAAAAGATGGATTTGCAAGGCCCAAGCCCATGGCTGTGCTGGGAGCATCACAGCCCTCCAAACCACCTCAGAGTGGAGAACCCTGAACCTTTCCAAGTTATTCTTGAATTTTAGTATGTACTGTGCTAGACAGCTGACTTGAATTTCTACAGTATGCAGTTCACATTGTAGGAGGCATTTAAAGACAGGTGTTTTTACAATAGGGAAATATATTCCAATCAGAACACTTGCGACCATTACTTGTATAAAATAATTTTTGATGCATAACAGACTTTTTTCAGGGTGATTTGCTCACGGAAGTTGATGATAGAGAAAAACTGTTCCCTTTTAATTTCCACTCCAGCCATACTCACACTTGGTCATCCCAACACTTGTGAGTGAAGGTTGAGCAGACCAATGACCACTATCATCATGTGAACTGTATCCAAGAGCCAACTTCTGACACAACTCTCCCATCCTTTAAGTAATAACTAAAAGCTCTAAGTTAAAATAGCTAGAATCCTACCAACACTCTCCACTCTTTGATAAAAATCAGAAGTACGATGAACCTTTAGAACCTTTTTTAATCACTCAGATGTGTATCTGTATTTCAAGAAAAAATTTAGACCGTATATAGCTATATTACAGTCTTGATTTCAATACAGAGCACAATTTCATATAGTGATGTAAAATGTTTCTGCATTATAGAAATCTGATTCCTGCTCCGAACTGAACACCGTCACATATCCTGAAAAGAAATAAATAATAAACAACGTAAGTGATAAATAAGGTACTGATGAACTTAAAGTTGATCCTCCCTACCCCGAAATTCCTAAGGTTTTCAAGCTTTGGAAAGTTACATTTCAAATTTTAGCTGACAAAGGCTTTTTAAAATAAATGCTTTGCCAATCTGTCATCCATATGGAGTATTTACATTTGCAAATTAAAGTCCATCATTTTCAAATTGCTATTATTCATTCACATCTCACATGAATGACAAGTAGGAACATAAGCCAACTCCTGTATGAAACACAGAGCATCTCACACAGTGTTCACAGGCAAGAACAGGCCCCCTAAAGCTTTTCTATTATGTACTATAATACTTGCTTGGTGAAGGATAATTGGTTATTAGCAAATTAATTTGTTCTCCCTTTTTCTTTATCTAGAGTTAAACTTGTTTTCATTTTTCAAGCAAAGATATTAAACTTGGTATTTATCCAACGCTTTGGTTTTGGAAGGCTTAAGAAAACCCCATGAGCTGTTTGAGTGATCATTTCCCCGACAGAAATCAAACCTGCCGCAGAGCTGCTCGTACATTTCAACAGCTGAGCTCAAGTTCAATCAACTTTGAAACCTGAGATACAAAGTCTAAAACCAAGAAGTACTGTGAAACCACCATGAATACAGCAAGCTGAAAGAAGAGCATCAAGGGCTGAAAAAAATCTCTAAACTGGCAGAGAATAAACAAAAGACTGCAATTCTTTCTGCCAAAACCAGACAGAAGTGCCATAACCTTTAAAATCAGTTACTATTAAAGAAATGGGTGTGAAAAACAAACCTGTCACCAGACTGTACTCCCATGGGGAAACAGTAGTTAAGTTCTAATCGAGCGATGTTTCCGAGTCGGAGCACTATTCCGGCACCGTAAGACCAACGGATATACTCTGCCAACTTCTGCAGGTGAGCCCTGGGACCATCACCTGGAAAGCAAAAGAGCAGGAGAATAAGAATCAAAGTAGACTGTCAAGGTGGTCAAAGGCTAACTGGATTTTCAGAACTAGAGAACAGACTCCTTGGAGCACCTCCTGCAGATGCAAAGTGTATTTAGTACCTGCAACTCCCATAAATAGAAAGTACCTTGGACTCAAACTACTATGATTTCTGTTGGATTGCTGATGGACCTTAGTTTCCCACCACAAGACACCTACTTGCACAAATTTGGAAATGGGGACTGAAGGCTTAAAATGTCCTTAGTGGGTCTCTATGGGTTTTAAAGTTGATTGATCTGCTCTCAATTGTACATAAAGTGTCTCCTTCCCACATAGATGCTACCTCCCTTCTGTCAAATGAGGCAGACATAAAATATCACTACCTCCCCAAAGGGACTGAAATGATAGTGAAAAACCATACACGAACACACCAAAATATATCTTGAAAAAAGTTGGAGATGGGACAAAAAAAAACCAAAAAAACAGTCACATCAGCTACCACATCTACACTCTAATGCCACCACTTCTATTTAGTTCATCCCAGAAAACGTCAGAATCCCACTAAAACATCATCTTCCATTCTCCCTTTAGAGCGGTGTAAGATATTAGGTGTTCATCAATTACCATACTGGTCTGCAAACATCACCAATTCACAGATACCACTGTTCCCATCCTAGCTCTCTTTCATATATATGTTGTGCTTAAATTTCTGTGGAGAGCTGGAAAAAATTCCTGGCAATCTGTCAAATAGACAAGTTAATAACAGCAGCTTATTGACAGGCACCAAAATACAGGCAGTAAACAAACTGTTTCCGAGTAAACACACACATAGCAGCTCTCCTTCTTTTTGCCTTTATATATATATATTTTTTTATAGATATATATATATATCATAGAATCATTGAGGTTGGAAGAGACCCTTGGGATCATCGAGTCCAACCATCTACCCTACTCTACAAAGTCCTCCCCTACACCATATCCCTCAGTGCCGCATCTAAACGTCCCTTAAACACATCCAGGGATGGTGACTCCACCACCTCCCTGGGCAGCCTGTTCCAATGCCCGACCACTCTTTCAGTGAAAAATTCCTTCCCAATGTTCAATCTAACCCTACCCTGTTGGAGCTTGAAGCCGTTCCCTCTTGTTCTGTCACTAATTACCTGTGAGAAGAGACCAGCACCAACCTCTCTACAGTGTCCTTTCAAGTAGTTGTAGAGAGTGATGAGGTCTCCCCTCAGCCTCCTCTTCCTCATACTAAACAGCCCCAGATCCTTCAGCCGCTCTTCGTATGATTTGTTTTCCAGGCCCTTCACTAGTTTAGTCACCCTCCTCTGCAC
>NW_015090825.1:3439595-3461621 GCF_001431845.1 Calidris pugnax
CCATTGCCCCCACTCACCCCTTATTTCTCATGGAGTAACTGTGGACTAGTTGCTTCCCAGTGTGCAGAGGCAGGCTGAGGTGACTTCTGGAGACCTGCTCAAGCCAGGAAGGCTACTGTGCCCTCTGAAATGGCCACCTGGTACTCCCTTAGGGCTCTCTCGTGTAACCCTAAAGTACAAAGTTAAGCATCCTTCAGTAACAAACAATCTGCACAAAGAAAGAGTTCTTAAGGCAATAGTATACATCTGATTTTATCAAAAGGACCAAAATAAACTTTAACTCCTAGGAGAGTCTTTTGGTATCTAACAATATTTCAGTATCTAAACATTCCCATTAAAAATATTTGCATGTGTCAAAACGCAGATAGTGCCGGAGAAAAACTGGTAACATTTGTTGACATTCTTAACATAGTGTCAGATTTTATCTCATAACAATCAGAAACGCTTTGTTAAATACGTATTTGCTACAGCAGCTGTTAGATACACACACTGAAGAAAGTTTTTTTATATGAAATTTTTGTATTTGGAATAGACCTGACTTCTGTCATTCACACAATCTCCTGCTTTGAACATCTGTGAGCCTTTTCCTGCCACTTTATAAAAAGGGAAGGATGTTTAGTCAAGGAGAGCTCTGCAAAAAACACGGCAGAGCAGTTTCTAGCCCTCATATTTTAGAAAAGTAGCTGTCAACAGAAACAGATTTAACTCCTGTATTACAGCAACAGCAATATATGCCAATCCTAAAGCAATGTATCAAACTGTGGTCTCCTTAAAGAGAGTGGAGTCAAGGTTTCATAGCAGTCCTTCCAGCACTTAATGCTCAAGTGGCCTGACAGTGTGTCCAAACCTGTGCCTTAAGCTAAAATCAGCAGTATAATAACTCCTCTTATTTCTGTTCTACTCTCCCAGAATCTTCTTTGTATTATGATTTTAAGTTTGCCAACACTTAATAACAACAACAACAAAGTAAATTTAGATGCAGGGAAAGTGGATTCTAGGTTCAGATCCTCTTAGGATGACAACTCAGGATTAATACATGTAAAAAAAAAAAAAGTATCTTCAAGGATGAGTTGTTAGGACTAAACTAGTGAATTAGTCTAACCTTATAAAAGCTGAAATATATGCCAAGTGATAAAGCAAGAGGTCAATTTTAAGTGAAATTAGCATCTAAAGAAGTCAGAGAGGCATGCCTTGTGCAAAAGCAAACAGGGTGGTATCACACCATCACAGGTCTGGACATCCCTTTTTGCAACTGCTACAAAAAGATGGATTTGCAAGGCCCAAGCCCATGGCTGTGCTGGGAGCATCACAGCCCTCCAAACCACCTCAGAGTGGAGAACCCTGAACCTTTCCAAGTTATTCTTGAATTTTAGTATGTACTGTGCTAGACAGCTGACTTGAATTTCTACAGTATGCAGTTCACATTGTAGGAGGCATTTAAAGACAGGTGTTTTTACAATAGGGAAATATATTCCAATCAGAACACTTGCGACCATTACTTGTATAAAATAATTTTTGATGCATAACAGACTTTTTTCAGGGTGATTTGCTCACGGAAGTTGATGATAGAGAAAAACTGTTCCCTTTTAATTTCCACTCCAGCCATACTCACACTTGGTCATCCCAACACTTGTGAGTGAAGGTTGAGCAGACCAATGACCACTATCATCATGTGAACTGTATCCAAGAGCCAACTTCTGACACAACTCTCCCATCCTTTAAGTAATAACTAAAAGCTCTAAGTTAAAATAGCTAGAATCCTACCAACACTCTCCACTCTTTGATAAAAATCAGAAGTACGATGAACCTTTAGAACCTTTTTTAATCACTCAGATGTGTATCTGTATTTCAAGAAAAAATTTAGACCGTATATAGCTATATTACAGTCTTGATTTCAATACAGAGCACAATTTCATATAGTGATGTAAAATGTTTCTGCATTATAGAAATCTGATTCCTGCTCCGAACTGAACACCGTCACATATCCTGAAAAGAAATAAATAATAAACAACGTAAGTGATAAATAAGGTACTGATGAACTTAAAGTTGATCCTCCCTACCCCGAAATTCCTAAGGTTTTCAAGCTTTGGAAAGTTACATTTCAAATTTTAGCTGACAAAGGCTTTTTAAAATAAATGCTTTGCCAATCTGTCATCCATATGGAGTATTTACATTTGCAAATTAAAGTCCATCATTTTCAAATTGCTATTATTCATTCACATCTCACATGAATGACAAGTAGGAACATAAGCCAACTCCTGTATGAAACACAGAGCATCTCACACAGTGTTCACAGGCAAGAACAGGCCCCCTAAAGCTTTTCTATTATGTACTATAATACTTGCTTGGTGAAGGATAATTGGTTATTAGCAAATTAATTTGTTCTCCCTTTCTCTTTATCTAGAGTTAAACTTGTTTTCATTTTTCAAGCAAAGATATTAAACTTGGTATTTATCCAACGCTTTGGTTTTGGAAGGCTTAAGAAAACCCCATGAGCTGTTTGAGTGATCATTTCCCCGACAGAAATCAAACCTGCCGCAGAGCTGCTCGTACATTTCAACAGCTGAGCTCAAGTTCAATCAACTTTGAAACCTGAGATACAAAGTCTAAAACCAAGAAGTACTGTGAAACCACCATGAATACAGCAAGCTGAAAGAAGAGCATCAAGGGCTGAAAAAAATCTCTAAACTGGCAGAGAATAAACAAAAGACTGCAATTCTTTCTGCCAAAACCAGACAGAAGTGCCATAACCTTTAAAATCAGTTACTATTAAAGAAATGAGTGTGAAAAACAAACCTGTCACCAGACTGTACTCCCATGGGGAAACAGTAGTTAAGTTCTAATCGAGCGATGTTTCCGAGTCGGAGCACTATTCCGGCACCGTAAGACCAACGGATATACTCTGCCAACTTCTGCAGGTGAGCCCTGGGACCATCACCTGGAAAGCAAAAGAGCAGGAGAATAAGAATCAAAGTAGACTGTCAAGGTGGTCAAAGGCTAACTGGATTTTCAGAACTAGAGAACAGACTCCTTGGAGCACCTCCTGCAGATGCAAAGTGTATTTAGTACCTGCAACTCCCATAAATAGAAAGTACCTTGGACTCAAACTACTATGATTTCTGTTGGATTGCTGATGGACCTTAGTTTCCCACCACAAGACACCTACTTGCACAAATTTGGAAATGGGGACTGAAGGCTTAAAATGTCCTTAGTGGGTCTCTATGGGTTTTAAAGTTGATTGATCTGCTCTCAATTGTACATAAAGTGTCTCCTTCCCACATAGATGCTACCTCCCTTCCATCAAGTGAGGCAGACATAAAATATCACTACCTCCCCAAAGGGACTGAAATGATAGTGAAAAACCATACACGAACACACCAAAATATATCTTGAAAAAAGTTGGAGATGGGACAAAAAAAAACCAAAAAAACAGTCACATCAGCTACCACATCTACACTCTAAGGTTTTGTTACAAGCATTTCTATCGAGTCTTACCATAGTTAAGATTGCAGAGGTTCCCAGCATTGAGGAAGAAATGTGTTCGGAAAAGGTCTCCAAACCCTCCCCGGCCTGGCCGGAAAGGCAGAGGGGTGTAGAGATGTAGGCCTCCAGCCCAGTAGGCTTCTCCGCCCAAATAATCACCTAGTTAGAGAAAATGGGGGAATAAAAACATTTACTGTGAAAGATATTAAAAGAACAAGAACACATCCTTAAGTTCTTTTATATTGCGCCGCTACCTCTTTCACAATTCTTGCTACTTGCTTCTAGATCTCTCCAACCTCACTACTATCAAGGAAGAAATTAACAATTATACCATTCTTTAAACCTTCCAAGTGAATTGCCCTTTTTCTTCATTCAATTGCCATTTTTCTTCATTCCCTCACTGGAATAGCCTGAGGCATTCACCTACTTGTGGTTCAGCAGAGACTATCTCCTGAACACTCTTGAAATAACATACCTTAGTTTTAAAAAAAAAATGGAAATTGCTGCAGTGAACCAATAAGCTTTAAAATACACTGAATACTGAACCCACTGGTAACGGTAAATCAGCAGCAGAGGAGAGGATAGAGCTCAGGAAGCTCCTGGCTCTCAAAACACCTTTGTTGATCGCATAACCTTCCCCTAAGCTACCTGAACACATGCTATATCAAACAAAGAGATAATGTGACTGATGCTATAACCATTTTTCAGGAACTTTTAAAGCTTGAAGGTGGCTTACTAATTAAAGTGCCAGATTACAAGTCTGAACACACCCTTGGTTTACAGAAATGGCTTGTGGCTTAACTAAGAGCTACCGGGATTTATTCCATTGTGAACTAAGACGTAACGACAGATCAACTTCTTAGATTCAAAGTGCAGAATTAGTGCAATTATTTTTAAGCCATACAAAGCTGAAGGATGGAATTTGATTCTTTGTTTTCACAGTAATATCTACAGTCTTGTCAGAGAAGTGGGATGTAGAAGTTTCAGACCTTCGCTCTGGGGCCCGATGCTGTACATGCTGAATCCACGCACGCTTGTTGGTCCACCAAGGTAAAACCTAGGGAACACAAAGTCAACTTAATGCTTCCCTTGAAAGGATATCTTGGAAAATATCTAGCCATACTTCTAACGTTGCTTTTAAAAGTTACAGGTAACTTTATAACAGGTTTAGTAAAGTGTATTTAAAAAAATACAAGAAATTAAATCTAAATCCTGATGCATTTGGCACAAAAATTGAAATAAATGGATGGATTAAGAATCAAAATTTGTTTTCCATCATTTACAAAGATCAAAAGAGAAAGATCCCCATCACTGAAGAAGAATCATAATACTGTCTGATTCTGTCTGTTGTAATAATTTTGATAGAAATACTTTAGTTAAGATCTATCACATGTGAACTCGACACAGTATATAGTGTAAATAAATTTAAGTCTACATGGTTTCTGCTAGTGGTCTTTAAACATAGGTGTTAGAGGGCAAAACTGCCTAAAAAGCCAACTTAGTTACAATATGGCTTTACTTCTAAAAATACCTACAGTGTTACCTAGGCCCAATACAAAATTTGGCAGGTGGCAAATATCATTTTGCAACCATAAATACTGGCAGGCAGAGATGCCACATAGCAATGTATAGATTTATACTACCCCAGGATGAGAATCAAAACCAGAAGGCATGGCTGGAGTACTCACTTTCAATTAAAGCTAACTAGAAACCTTATTCTCCTCAGAACCAGAACTACTACTGCTTCTCTCTTCTACTATAGGCTCTTCTTTATGTATTAACTGGGTTGATTGAAAAAAAAAGAAAGAGACATTTTAAAAAAAACCTTACCTGTCAGCTATACTGGATGGCTTGTCTCCAATAGGTACTAGCATTCCACCCCAAAGTGATGCTGAAAAAACCTTTGGAGAGAAAAAAACCCATAAATTGTTTATTAATACATATTTCTTAATTTCCCTAAAAATGCTATTAGTAAAACTTCACTGCTCAGTAACAGGCAGAGCTCCCATTAGTCTGACAAAGTTACAGATGATCTCAGTGGATATCACACCACCAGTAATGGTATTTTCAGGGAACTCTTGATCATTGCTGCCCTCTTGCTTTTATGCAGTGCTATGTATTGAAAAAGTCAATACACCACATTTGAAACCAAGTGTTACTTTCATAATAGCTAAAGAGAACACTCATCCAGCTCTTATTTTCCTGAACTAAGGCAACACTGCTGACATAAATGAGTCCTGGCAATTTTAAACCAGTAAGAGGCTAAGTCCAGCAAATAGGTAATAATTGAGCATTTTTGATAGCTATCTGCAAATTAGCCTTATGTGTGACCACCTTCTGCAAGTCACTGCAACTCACAGCCTGGAGAAGGGGAGGCTGAAGGGAGACCTTATTGCTCTCTCCTCACTGTGTTGACATCAGATACACATACAGCATTACTGCTCGTGTATACAGTAATTTTTGGGAGCCAAATGACTGTAATAAAGGACAGGCTGAGGGAGCTGGGGTTGTTCAGCCTGGAGAAGAGGAGGCTCCGGGGAGACCTAATAGCAGCCTTCCAGTACCTGAAGGGAGCCTACAGGAAGGCTGGGGAGAACCTGTTTGGAATGGGCTGCCCAGGGAGGTGGTTGAGGCACCATCCCTGGAGGTGTTCAAAAGACGGGTTGATGTAGTGCTGGGAGGTATGGTTTAGTGATGATGCTCCTTGTTTGTTGTGTGGGTGTCTATTTTTGTCAGTTAGGTTGACGGTTGGACAAGATGATCTTTAAGGTCCCTTCCAACCTAGAAGATTCTGTGATTCTGTGACATCAAATACACATACAGCATTACTGCTCATGTATACAGTAATTTTTGGGAGCCAAATGACACATTTGCTTGCTGCCTATGTACCACGGAAAAGTACTCCTGCCAGATGGTGAGCTCTGTTGTCAATACCTGGGCTAAAGGCAATGGATGATTTCTCCAGTTTTACAGCACCCTCCTGCTGCCTTCTGCCCTGGGAGTCCCCAGGTGCCTCCCCTGCTCTTATCAGATGCGGAATCATCACGGGCATTATCTGGTTACACAACACGCAGCGCGTGCGATCACCACAGAATCACAGAATCTTAGTGGTTGGAAGGGACCTCTGAGATCATCAAGTCCAACCACAAAAAAAAAAAAATGTATACAGTAATTTTTGGGAGCCAAATGACTGTGATAAATACATTTGCTTGCTGCCTGTGTACCACGGAAAAGTACTACTGCCAGATGGTGAGCTCTGTTGTCAATACCTGGGCTAAAGGCAATGGATGATTTCTCCAGTTTTACAGCACCCTCCTGCTGCCTTCTGCCCTGGGAGTCCCCAGGTGCCTCCCCTGCTCTTATCAGATGCGGAATCATCACGGGCATTATCTGGTTACACAACACGCAGCGCGTGCGATCACCACAGAATCACAGAATCTTAGTGGTTGGAAGGGACCTCTGAGATCATCAAGTCCAACCACAAAAAAAAAACAACCCACTCAACACCTCACCATAAACCAATAACCTTGGGCACTAGAGCATGCCCTGAAGAGCCATGTCTATACGTTTCTTAAATACCTCCAGGGATGGTGACTCCACCACCTCCCTGGGCAGGCTGTTCCAGTGCCTGACCACTCTCTCAGTAAAGTAGTTCTTTCTAATATCTAATCTAAATCTCTCCTGCCTATAGGACTTGTTCTCCAGACCCCTCACCAGCTTGGTGGCTCTCCTCTGGACACGCTCCAGCAGCTCAATGTCCTTCCTGTAGTGAGGGGCCCAGAACTGAACACAGTACTCGAGATGAGGCCTCACCAGTGCCCAGTACAGAGGCACCATCACTGCCCTAGTCCTGCTGGCCATGCTATTCTTGATACGAGCCAGGATGCCATTGGCCTTCTTGGCCACCTGGGCACACTGCTGGCTCATGTTCAGCTTGCTGTCTACCAACACCCCCAGGTCCTTTTCTTCTGGGCAGCTTTCCAGCCACTCTTCCCCAAGCCTGTAGCGCTGCCTGGGGTTGTTGTGACCAAAATGCAGGACCTGGCACTTGGCCTTATTAAACCTCATCCTGTTGTCCTTGGCCCATTGATCCAGTCTGTCCAGATCCCTCTGTAGAGCCTTCCGACCCTCAAGCAGATCAACACTCCCACCTAGTTTGGTGTCATCTGTGAACTTACTGAGGGTGCATTCGATCCCCTTGTCCAGATCATCAATAAAGATATTGAACAAGACTGGCCCCAGAACTGAGCCCTGAGGGACACCACTGGTGACCGGCCACCAACCAGATCTAGCTCCATTGATCACAACTCACTGGGTACGGCCATCCAGCCAGTTTTTTATCCAGCGGAGGGTACACTTGTCTATGCCAGCTGCATATACCAGTTGCACACCAAGCCCACACTCACGAACCACAGACCACACAGAATTATGTACAGCAGCACATGAGGAGATACACTTCACTTTCATTCACAGCATGGGCACATCAGCCATCATGGGAAAGAGCAAAGTCCTCTTTGCACAACCATCAAGCTGTTAAATTATTTAAAAGCAGAATGTGCTGTTTTTCTCAGCTGAAGGTTAGCAAATAAATGTCAGATGACTAGAAGTGCACTCATCAGGCAATTGCTTTTCTTCCACCGCACAGAAGGTGCAAACACAATGATGCAGTAAGAAAGGGGTAGAGCAAATAGCCTTAAAATGCCCCTTCTGTGTTGGCCTCGTTGGTCAAAATCAAGAATTTCATTCCACCTAGTCGCATAAAAATAAAAGCATGAACCACCAGACTGACAGATCCTTACAGCATCAGTCCATGAGTATCTGCACTACAAAGTAGCTTGGAGTTTTTCAGTTGTATTGCTGGCATAATGTTAACCTTCCTCCAGTCTCATAGAGCTTCCTCATTATTCCAGTACTTCTTAAACAACTTTCAAGAGGCAGAGATCTTCTCAATGCTTTTCTGTTTTCTTTTGGGTTGTTTGTTTGGTGTTTTTTTTTTTTTTTTAGTATGTTGGGATGCAAATTATTGTAACCTCTGATTTTTAAACTTTCAGAATGAAGTAGCTGTTTAATCCCCCATTCAGCTATGATATAAGAACTTACTGCACCATCTCCACGTGATAAAGAGCTTCTATCTAAATACAAAAATATTTCTAGCCTATTTCCATCTAGTACTAGCTCTAAAAGATGCCTGAAACTTTAGATCTCTACATTCTGGTAAGAAACTAGAGCACATTAAGCATGAACTTCAAGTGGAGTTATCAAGCATCATTCCCTCTGAAGGAAATGGAGTTGGCATACACAGGAACAGCTCTGCCAACCAAACCAAGACTTCTCAGTGATGATGATACAGGCATTTGCTTCAAGACCACAGTTAATCCAAACCAAAGTACAAATGTAGACACCACACCATAAAATGTGGGATGTGCTCTGCCTACAGGGTGGCAGACTGGGGTCTCAGAAATATGTCACGCTACCATGTGTCTTTCTTATTGGAACTTAAATTGTTCCTTGTGTATAAATATGAAACAATTCAAAACGTTGCAGTGTGAGCTCAGTGTTGTACTGAAATCAGCCTTCCCATTCCTGCCCAATAATTTTACATAGAACTAATTACATGCTATGATACCAAAATCAGTAGTCATATATTCCTAATTTACAATTACATAAGAGAACTAAACAAAGATTAGTCAGAATATTCATAATCAGGTGAAAGAAAAAGAACAAAGGCTGTATTAAGTTTTTGAAAAATCACTCTCTTTAAGAAAGATCACAAAGACCAGATAAGCCTGACATTTCTTCTGAAAAGAAAACAGTTCACATCGTTAACTGTCAGACAAGTCCTTCTTTCCAAACTGCCCACTTCCCAAGCAATTGTGCACGGCAGGAATGGCAAGTTAAAATTCAAGAGAATTCCACATTCAAAAAACCAAATCAAGGTTATCTACACCGCTCACTTTCTCAGATCAATTACTAAAACATTTTTTTAAACAAATTACCGAATCCCAGAGAAGTTGCTTATTCAACTGAAATTCAAAATCCTCTTTGAGAAAGCTCACATCTCCGCCCGTATAGCCAGCCAACTCCTGCAAAGACACAAGTTAATGGAAGTTATAACAGATATTACATGTTTCTTCCCCCCAAAAGTTGATTGTGTCGCCATCAGCGTAAGCAGTGTTTTCTGTACAAGAAACACAGATGCCCTGGGATGAAGAGCCAAGTGAATTTTGAACCAATGAAAAAAAACACACATGACCCTAAGAACAACAAGCAGCATTTTTCTTCCCCAAATATTAAACCCAGCTATTGCTTTTTAAACCATTTTGGAAACAATAGCAAAACAGAATGGAGTTGGAAAATTCCACACCTGAAATCAAACCTCCTACTGTATTCACCTGGGACCTGAGAAGTTTTCCTACATACTAAAGCAGGGCTGAAGAACAAGGTAGCCAATTCCATTACGCTAGTGCTGGCTGAAAACAACAAGGGGCTGGTTTGGCATTAAGCAGCAGCATCTGACAAATGATGTGAGCTGAACCCTGAGTTATAACCCCCCTTCTCACTCAGAAACAGAAGAGTTCACTGCTGCTCACAGCAACAGCAGCACTTCTGGTTCCAATGACATTTCAAAGCAAGCTGCTCCTACAGCATTGCAGAAGTTAATGCTTCTCAAGTGTTAACCCATCCAGCAGAAAAACCAGCTTTTCTAAAAGCTCAGAAAGTAACAAGAGTGAAAACCGTTTTCTGTGCCAAAATTCTGCTACACGTGTATGCTTTTGAGTTAGTGTTTACCCAGCCTTTCATTTTTAATTCTAAAGACTTACAAACTTTGTAAGCAGCAACACGACCACTGTTTGGTCGTCCCACATTACAGCGTTAGCAAACAAGGACTAATACCTGCTGTAAAGTGTAGAGTAAATACTGTCAGGGATAATGTCTTTCAGCTAATAAATAATTTCATGCTAATGGCAAGATAAAACAACGGTGCCATCTGACCAATGGTATACAAATGAAAATTTGCCACCACAAAAAGGTTCCACGATTTCAAAAGGCACACACTGTAAAGATAGAAAGTAAATGCAGTGATGACCAGCACCACCGTATCCTGGTCAATTTACAATTCATTTCTAAGTTTAGACATTTTTAACATGAACATCAATTAGGTGAATTTAAGACTCATTCAAACACACTTACAGATAAAATCCAGTAACAGCCTCAGTGATGTAACACTACCTGATTAATTTTCAGCAAAGCACCTCGTCTTGGCAAGATGGAGGAGTTCCGGGAATCAATGACCATGGCGTGCTGAAAAGAATCAAACAATTCTTTTTAGTTCTCTTATCTGTTGAATACCACAAAGTGACACTATTGTTTTCCAAAACCAAAATAAATATGCAAACAGTAGAAGCAAAACCACAGCTCCAGCTAAGACCAGAGTAGCTTCGTGGATTTGGGAACGATGTAACTACAGACTAATTTAGCTTTTAATTTAGAGGCCACACGAAATACATACATTTCTATCTCTTGGCCATGGTACACTACAGAAATATAGCACCAACAACGCCCCAGTACAAATCATCAATTTTGTGACAGTAACCTACAATTTCTACTCCTACAATTTGTAAGCTGCAAGTAAGTTAAAGACAACAAGTGATCAAAAAACTGCTCTAGGAAATAATATTTAGAAAAGGCACAGCAACTGTAGGATGAGGAAACTCACTGATCCTGTCTTCTACAAAATAATTCTGCGAAAAGAGATGGCAGATGACATAAAAGAAAGAGCAGGGCAGATGCCCTGCAGAAAGAGCAAGCCAGCTCATGGAACAGTCAGGTATGAAAGTATGTTTTCTCTTTGGACTGCCTGGATGTCTCTGTGAGTGACCAAATGCAGCAAAAGATGTTGGAAGTAAAACAGGCTAAGACAAAAAGCTCCTTTCATATCACTCAGAAGTATTAGATTACTCAAAATGATTTGTTTCAAAAAATTACCAGGAAAAAGCCTTACAGAGAGAGAAGATTTAAGAGAGTGTCCACTTTCTTCTCGAACAGAAAAGGATGCTGTTCTAGCAAGGCAGCCAAGCTCTCTCCACACACCCTCCCACTTCAGGGTGTGATTGGTCTTCCAGATTGGAAACTACAAGTAAAGAATAGTGTAAGACATGAATTTATTATTATTTTTTTACTACAAAATTGAAGTAAGCATCTCCCTGAAAAATCTCTCTCTAAAGTTTATTTATACATGAGTCTATGCTTTTTCTTTCCAAACTTCTTGGATCAGAGAGAAATTCTTTTTTATTTCAGAATAATCCTAATTCTGCTTCAGCCAATGTAGTTTTTCCAGGTAGGTGCACAGGACTTAACCCATCCCGAAAGAAAAATATCTTGAATCAGGCTGATATAGTGAGCTAGACAGCCTCTTTGAAATGATACTTCAAACATTAAAAATTTGGAGAAACACACATTGGTATTTTTAGATGGACAAAATAAGATTGAATTGTACGAAAAAGACTAAGAGGTATTACCTCTAATTTCAAAAACTGTTGAAGGCTTTCAAATAATGACAAGTTAGAAGTTTATTTATACATGAGTCTATGCTTTTTCTTTCCAAACTTCTTGGATCAGAGAGAAATTCTTTTTTATTTCAGAATAATCCTAATTCTGCTTCAGCCAATGTAGTTTTTCCAGGTAGGTGCACAGGACTTAACCCATCCCGAAAGAAAAATATCTTGAATCAGGCTGATATAGTGAGCTAGACAGCCTCTTTGAAATGATACTTCAAACATTAAAAATTTGGAGAAACACACATTGGTATTTTTAGATGGACAAAATAAGATTGAATTGTACGAAAAAGACTAAGAGGTATTACCTCTAATTTCAAAATTGTTTTGTGCGAAAAAGATGAAGAGGTATTACCTCTAATTTCAAAAATTGTTGAAGGCTTTCAAATAATGACAAGTTAGCCCTGTGCACAATCATTGAAAAAGTAAAACAAGTATTTGAGAAAGCCAGCTGTGACCTGAACTAAATGTAAATGAAGCACATGTTCCATAAACCCTTGTGCAATACTTACATTAAATTCTGTTGATATTCCTCTATCAGTTTCACGAAGAGAGCTCCAAGGGAACTGCCCAGTTACTTTATAAACGTTAGCTGAAAAACTGCAACACAACATCACTGGTAGGTTTGAAAGTAAAACTATTTAAGGAGGCAGAGTTTTAACTTATCACAAAAACTTAAGAAACTAGCTCTGCTACATGATTAAGAGACCCCCCAAGCAAAGGAATAAATGTAATTATTGCTCAATGAAAGATCTTACTAATTGTTTTATATTCCTTCAATTAAAAAAAAATAATTTTTAAAAGTACTCAAAAATACATCCCCTACTTTCTCTCAAAGTTTCCGGGCTGTGGTTTGAAGAATGACAGGCCATATGAAGTCTCCTTCGTTCCGTAGGAGAACTGGAAGGTTACTTTTTCTGCACGTCCAAAGAGATTTGGGAACTTGAGCCCCAGTACCTATGGAAAATAAAATCCAAACATTTCATATAATTTGCTATCAAGCACATCTACCATAAGAATGAGAAATGGAGATATTAAAAAAATAGTCGTAACTGAATGTAATTTTCTTGTAAGCTAAGTTTTCTTTGCTCTGGCAGCAAAAGCCATCACAATAACATAAGTTACAGTTAAACACCCAATTTCTAGTGCTGTCCAGTAGCTGCTGACTCAAACTGGCATTCTCACTTTATTATTAGTACTGCTATAATTTCAAACAAAACATCCCAGCCAGTCTCAAAGTCTGGGAGAAGTTAAGTCTTTGGCAAAATAAGCAAATGCTCTGCAACTGCATTAATTTCCAGCCAGGTATGGCTGATCAGAACCACAGCAATAAGCCAGTAGAAAATTATCTATACAGAGCCACTCCCTTGTATTTTTGAGGGCCAAGATACTTTTGCAATCAGTGGTGATGGCAGTACAACACACCACACCGTTCTCCAGAAACTACAGTTTAAACACTTTTGCCCGTTCTGAGAAATTCCTTGTATCCCTTTGGCAGCTCCTGACCCTTTGGCAGAAAGGATGGAGGAGGTTTTCTCCAAGCACAGACCCTACCAGGGCTGTTCTACTGTTGTGTGCTCTGTTCTGGGTTTCTGCTGAATGTAAAAAAAGCTACTAAATTTTGATTGCCTTTGTCCAAGAGCTATTGGAAGCAAATCAGTCACCTGAAATGTGTGATGATGCAATTATCCAACTAACAAGAAACCTCTAATCCAAAGGGCTATTAGTATGAAATATTACATCTATAGGCTTATTCTAATCCCTTAAATTCATCTGAAATGTCAAAGCTATTTAACTCTTAAGGAGCCATAATCTCCACTGCCAAGACCACTGTATATAAGCCATGCTTTCATCTCACTCGATTGTCTTACTTTTCTGTAACAAACTAAAATCAAATAGAAGAGGAAGCCGAGTACAAAAAGAGAAACCAAAGTAGCTTTCAGACTGTTATCAAATGCACTAAAACCAACAGGTAGGATTCCCCACTGGTTTCATTCAGGCTGTGACACCCTGGACTTGGCTCTCAGCAGTGAAGCTGCATAACCAGCTCTCAACTCCCCGAGTTCCTCTTCTCCCTGCACTCACACGACACCATCACCTGTGTCATAGCAGCATCTTAGCCAGGTTAAAAATACCCCTAAGAAGAAAAGGATGAGTCCCTTGATCTGGCTTATCTACCAGCCCCAGGCACAGCTGCACTGTGCACAGGAGAAGGCAGGAGGAGTGCAGGAATGAGCACCTGAAAGGACAATCTACACACGAAACAGGTTCCACAGTTCATAGGGTTCTGGAAACCCTAGCACTTTACTAGGTACTAACTGAGACTGGGCTAAAATAGTGAAAACCAAGAACAATTTCTAAGTCAAACATAAATTATTAAATAGATCTCACAGAAACTAAACGGCAAAGTTCTTACTCTCCAGTAGATAAAGTGTCTTAAAAAATATCAAGAAATAATTTAAGTCATTTCGAGAATTAAAAAATTAACATACTGAGTCAGAAGCTACTGCATTCTTCCCTAGCTCAAAATAGGCTTTTGCTGAACGAAAGCCTGACTAATACAAAGACTCTTTAGAGACAAAGGTCTGGCAAAGCCTCAGCAAAGCTGGATCAAGAAAATAATTTGGCTTGGATCAAGTTCTCACTTATTTAATCAAATTACTTGCTAGGTTTGAAACATGAAAGTAAATGGAATATCAAAAGGAGTTAATAATTATTTGAAATAATCCATACCATACTGCCTTCATTGTTGCCAACCATAGTGTTATAGCTTCCAGTTAGTCTTCTCAATTCTGTTACCTCAAAGGTTACATCTAAACCGTTTGGAAGGGCATCATCTCCTACATAAACAAACAAACAAACATATGTTATCTCTAGAGAGCTTTTTTTAAAAAAAAACAAAAAACACGCAGACAGAAGGTATCTTGAATTATTTGAAAAATGGTTGAATTAAATAAAAAAAACGAAGACAGAAGGTAACTTGAATTATTTGAAAAATGGTTGAATTAAATGATAGTAAAATACTACACTACAAAGAAAAATGGCTTGAGAAAAAGAAGTCATTTGTGGGCATGAGTGCAGAATTTGGTTCAATCAAATAGAGCCAGAATGACTGGCTCTAATCATCAATGTGGTAGTTTAATTACGAACTAGTAACCCACTTAAGCGTGAATTCTGAACAACAGAAACCACCCAGTGCCCTCAAGGCTCTGGCTACAGCAGCTGCCAAGGGCTCCTAATTCTGCTTGAAGCAAATGGGACAGCTTCCCACCACCAGCAACCTTTGGGACTACACTCTGTTTCCTCATCAATATCCCAACTTTCCTCTGCTGAAGAGAACAGCAACGAGTTTGAAAAGCAACTACAAGCCAGGGAATGCCAACAGAGCCTAACTGCAAAACCTGCAAAAAAAAAAAAAAGTACGCAAATTGTTACATTAGAATAAAGAGAAATTAAAGTGATCCAGACATGGCAAGAAGAACACTGTCACTAGGGCAGAGCTCCCAGTATCCTGCGGGTGAATTCTGAACAACAGAAACCACCCAGTGCCCTCAAGGCTCTGGCTACAGCAGCTGCCAAGGGTTCCTAATTCTGCTTGAAGCAAATGGGGCAGCTTCCCACCACCAGCAACCTTTGGGACTACACTCTGTTTCCTTGTCAATATCCCAACTTTCCTCTGCTGAAGAGAACAGCAACGAGTTTGAAAAGCAACTACAAGCCAGGGAATGCCAACAGAGCCTAACTGCAAAACCTGCACATGTTTAGCTGCCCCATATATACTATAAGCCAATTTTTAATCACAAGCACTGAAACAATTACTCATAGTTCTGTGTTTAGCTGCCCCATATATTTGGAGATTAGGAGAGGGTTCTTCATTGTGAGGGTGGTGGAGCACTGGAACAGGTTGCCCAGGGAGGTGGTTGAGGCCCCATCCCTGGAGATATTCAAGGTGAGGCTCGACGAGGCCCTGGGCAACCTGGTCTAGTTGGGGGTGTCCCTGCTGACTGCGGGGAGGTCGGACTAGATGACCTTTGGAGGTGCCTTTGGAGGCGCCTTTGGAGGCCTGGGCAATTCTGTGATTCTATGATTCTATATACTATAAGCCAATTTTTAATCACAAGCACTGAAACAATTACTCATAGTTCCTTAAGCAGCAAGGATGTGCTGATACAACATCAGTTATGTGACATGTAATTCATGGAAATCCAGGACACATTTTCAAGCTTTTCCCCAAGTGTTTCTCTGAAACTTCCAATTAAGGGATATGTACTGTAATTATTTTAGTGATGGAGATATTCAAGGTGAGGCTCGACGAGGCCCTGGGCAACCTGGTCTAGTTGGGGGTGTCCCTGCTGACTGCGGGGAGGTCGGACTAGATGACCTTTGGAGGTGCCTTTGGAGGCGCCTTTGGAGGCCTGGGCAATTCTGTGATTCTATGATTCTATATACTATAAGCCAATTTTTAATCACAAGCACTGAAACAATTACTCATAGTTCCTTAAGCAGCAAGGATGTGCTGATACAACATCAGTTATGTGACATGTAATTCATGGAAATCCAGGACACATTTTCAAGCTTTTCCCCAAGTGTTTCTCTGAAACTTCCAATTAAGGGATATGTACTGTAATTATTTTAGTGCTGGAAATTCACTCATTTTTGCATGCTTACAAGTACTATTTACACACGTACACATAAACACAGACACATGCAAACACATCTTTTTCATAAGGAATATCCTACGTGTGCATCTAAAATATATAAAGGTACATGGGAAAGTAAGTTATACACACAAAAAAGGTCCAACCTATTCCATAGGGAAATATACATTATATATATGCACGTGTCTATGTGTGTACAAGAGAAAAGGTGAGGATCAATGAGGCAATACATACCTTGACATGTATCAATCAGAACCTCTACCTGTCTAAAGATACCAAGACGAAGCAACTTTTCTCGAGCTTCATGCGATTTTCTCATCACCTACAGGATGAGATAAGGAGCTCAGTCTTTTGGGTTCTGGAAATTCACTCATTTTTGCATGCTTACAAGTACTATTTACACACGTACACATAAACACAGACACATGCAAACACATCTTTTTCATAAGGAATATCCTACGTGTGCATCTAAAATATATAAAGGTACATGGGAAAGTAAGTTATACACACAAAAAAGGTCCAACCTATTCCATAGGGAAATATACATTATATATACGCACGTGTCTATGTGTGTACAAGAGAAAAGGTGAGGAGCAATGAGGCAATACATACCTTGACATGTATCAATCAGAACCTCTACCTGTCTAAAGATACCAAGACGAAGCAACTTTTCTCGAGCTTCATGCGATTTTCTCATCACCTACAGGATGAGATAAGGAGCTCAGTCTTTTGGGTTACCAAAAATTAACTAGGATAAAATAGTTGAAATGGAGCTAAGTCTTATAACATTCACAGATTTTGTGTACAAAGACACACACACACATGCGCCTTCAAAACAGATCACCACCACTTTCATGCTTGAATCTGTAAAGAAAGAAATTAAACTCAGAGCATCCGGCTCAAATCTTGCCTTTTGTTAGTGTGCATCCTAATTGTTACAATACTTAAAGCTATTATTCAAATAGGTTTCAGTATTTAAAACTTATACACCTAATTACAGGGCCCATGCTTTTGGTAAAAAAAAAAAAACAAATACCCTCATCTGTTCAAATTTAGACTAATTTGCAGGTCTAATTTGCAGCTGCTTTTGGGTTACCAAAAATTAACTAGGATAAAATAGTTGAAATGGAGCTAAGTCTTATAACATTCACAGATTTTGTGTACAAAGACACACACACATGCACCTTCAAAACAGATCACCACCGCTTTCATGCTTGAATCTGTAAAGAAAGAAATTAAACTCAGAGCATCCGGCTCAAATCTTGCCTTTTGTTAGTGTGCATCCTAATTGTTACAATACTTAAAGCTATTATTCAAATAGGTTTCAGTATTTAAAACTTATACACCTAATTACAGGGCCCATGCTTTTGGTAAAAAAAAAAAAACAAATACCCTCATCTGTATAAATTTAGACTAATTTGCAGGTCTAATTTGCAGCTGTACTCCAGGAGAAATCACCACCTAAAAGGGCAAGGACATACAGTCTAACTCAGTCTTTGATCCACCAGCATCAGTTATCTGTGGGGACATCCAATAATTTATCTTAAGCAAACTAACTGAAAGTGTCACCTACACAGTTAGCAATTCTCAGCAGGAAGAGTGAAGCTGAAAACTATCTGAGATAACTGCCATCTCACAACGTATTTCATCTGAATACATCAGAAAATACAGTATCTGCCACTATATCATATTTAAGTTTGGCTTCCATATCACAAGATCAAAATCATCACAAAACCTGACAAAGCTGCCTCAGGTCTGAAGGGAAGAGCCCAAAGCAGGAAAAAGGGAGAAAATCGTAATTTGAGTTTTTAAACAGTAGGTCTGTTGTTCAGTCCAGTACTTACATCAATGAGATTTTTAGCCTTGAAAACATCAGCGATTTCATACATGATAATGTCATCTTTGGTCCTTCCGAGTCCATCAAAGTGCACATGCTGAACCACCACCTGAACAGAACAGAGGTTTAAACACAAATACTGAATTTACATCTAATAATGAGTATCAAAATCACCAGTGCAGATAAAAAAATATCCTCCAAGTGAAAAACCTCTCAAGATGCCTAGGCTAGTTGATGCTAACCTACATTATTGGAAATGAGTGCTAGCTACAATTCTGTAAAGATGTTCCCTTAGCAGGAAAATTAAAGAAAAAAGAACTCTATTTCCAAAGCTAATACTAGTTGCAGCAGAAGAGACAGTAACGGATTGTAGGTGCTAGGATTTTAGTTGTTAAGTGTTGTAGAGACAAATAAATCACTGCAGAAATCACACTGAGATAGTAAGACAGTAAGACAAAACATGTAGCTAGTCATTAGCTATGTCTTGTGTCAGCTACACGTAAGGAAATAGTCAAAAGAATAAACCAACCAACCTACAAGCCATAAATATATAAACTCTAACTATTGAAATTATTACTCCCACTGGAGCATTGTAGTTTAAAATGTATACTGAGATCACTAGCCTTATGGGGGTTTATGTTTTCTTAAAATAATTCATCTTGTTATGTAATCATCTGAGAGAACTTGACCTTAAAAGTCACAACACACTCCAGGTTAGCTGGTACAAAAGGACTACAGTGACTGCATTTCCCTCCTTTTTCCAGCCTTTTCAGCGTATCACAATTTTAAGGGTAAGTGTAAAAAAAATATAATCATCTGCAAACACCTCATGTATTCGCATATAAAAAAAATAGCAGAGCAAGAGCAACCTAGCATTATATAATCATCTGCAAACGCCTCATGTATTCGCATATAACAAAATAGCAGAGCAAGAGCAACCTAGCATTACTGCAAATTGCTTTAAAAAAAATCCCATCAGAATTTTTTTTTATATGTATCATGAACTCAATAAAACCCAAATGTTATTACCAAGCTTCTAGTGAGGAGGACTCTGTATAGCATAAGGGAAAGGAAAATGTTAATAACAACTAAGATGCTGCGTGGTATCTCACTCCTCTAAACACTTTGTGGGCCAAGACAGCCATGCTCTTATATGTGAAATATTTAAAAAAAACAAAGTTACCACCCTGAGCTGAAGTTAGTATTTCCCTTGGTAACATAATTCATGTGGTGGCAGTTTCCCCTAACCTGGCTAATACTGCACTCCAGCAGATTAAGGACAGTTGCTTGGTTTGCTCCTAAGCAGTGCTGCAGAAGCAGTAATCTCTTATGAGAGAGGGGGAAAAGCAGCATCTGGAAACAGGGCTATTTAGTTCAAAGCTGAATTTCAATAACTCTTGTGGTAAGGAAAAAAAAGAACAACTAGTCGACATCAGATTAAATTTACAGTACTAAATTTAATCCTTTCACATCTCAAACCATAGTTTAGAAAGTTCCCTTAGGAAAAACAAGCAGGCAAGGGTGCCAAGACGTTTCTCTTAAAAATCAGGATGTTGTTCAGGTACTTACATCTTTGTTTTCCAGAATTTCCTGCTTGGCCTCAGGTTCAACTTCAACCAATTCAGCTTCCTCTCCCAAGGCACCAAAGTCTGGCCCACCCATTGGGAGAGGCTCCAAACTCTGAAAGCATAAAAGCAAACTGTGTGTAATACGGGACACAATTTGTGATTTACACCCTTTGCAAAGGAAAAAGGCTATGGTTCAATGGGGGAGAATTATTTGCTACCTACGTGCTTGCTGAAATTTTTAATGAAAGCTGAATAGCTTCCATGTTGAATGATTTCTCAAAAATACTCTGCACTCTTCCAAAAATAACCTTATTTAAGGCATGCTTCCTGTGTTAAAAACGAACTCTACCTTCTTTAAAAAAATAAAATAAAATCAGGGTGTCAGTACTTAGTTTGGGTTTTTGGGAAATCAGCGTGTCAGTATTTAGTTTGGGTTTTTGGGAGTCAGAGGAGTGTGAATGCTGAACAATGGGCGGAAAACAGGGTGTTTTCAGCATGTAACTTTGCTCTGCATATACTTATATGCTTTTATATTTTAATATTTCTTTTCAAAGTATCCTTCCAAGCAATGCTCAAGAACCTCAGGCCCTATCCATCAGAGGTAAACTTTTTAATCAAAATGGTTTCCAGCACAGCATGACTTTATTTATGAAACCAGAAAGAGTCCTTTAATAAAACTTATCAGAAGATAATGGATTCAAGCATGAGTGAACAGAGGGTTACCTGCAAAAGCAGAGGTCAGGACTGGATAACTTGGTAAATCTACTTTTAGTCTTAAGTCACTAATACAGTACTTGCTGCATTATTTCAGGATGGCTGTTTTGCTGGAATAGTAAATTGCTGTTACAGATCAGAATCGAGTTAAATGAAGACAGAATCCTCTCTCACTCCCAATAATTTTCAGGCAAGCATGAAACGCTCCCTATCCACACAATATTGTATATCACTTTATACTGCAGACACACAGAAAACTAAGAATATGAGAAAAAAACTGGTCACGGTAATCAGATATTCTGGAGCCTTAAGAGTATGTGGCAGCAACATACTCCTCAGTCTAACCGCTGTGTAAAAGCCTGCTGGTTTTCAACAGGCTCACAGGAAAGAGCTTTTCTACCTGGGATCTTGAGGAATCATCCAAACCACTCTTAGCCCCCCAGACAGGTCAGTCGCTCATTAATCAAGCCTGAATCATCTCCATCAGTTTTAAACACTCCTATACAGGCTCCCCATGGTTGTTTGAAGGGGAAAATAGTTTAAGCCAAATTCACAAGGTATTTTACCAAATGGACTGAAGATTTGCACTGTGATTCCTCTGCTTTACAGTCAGTGGCACCACTGACCTGTCCTACGTTACACTGTGACATTTTTATAGTCTAACGTTGTTGTAACCTGTCTCACACAACTCCTACACCTTTCCATAAAGCAGAATACTCAGGAGTGGGCTCCTTATCTAAAATCAGGAGACGCTTCTCTGATGAAGAACTGAAGCATGGAGAATTCAATGCCTTCCTAAGGTATATCAGAACCTACGTATCCTTATTATTTGAAATTCTTTTCTGATGTTGCCATTGTAACCACTTTTTCTGTTCCATTATAACCACTACTTCTTGTCACAGACTCACAGAATGGTTTAGGTTAGAAGGGACCTTAAAGATCAGGGAATTCCAACCCCTCTGCCATGGGCAGGGACACCTCCCACTAGAGCAGGTCACTCAAAGCCCCATCCAGCCTGGTTTTAAACACCTCCAGGGATGGGGCATCCACAGCTTCTCTGGGCAACCTGTTCCAGTGCCTCACCACACTTATAGTAAAGAATTTCCCCCTAATATCTAACCTAAATCCATACTCTTCTGTTTTAAAACTGTTACCCCTTATCTTATCATGTGGGTACACTCCCTGATAAAGGATCCCTCCCCATCTCTCCT